>NC_140965.1:65599788-65624788 GCF_056783735.1 Eptatretus burgeri
TCTCATCCTGATGGGAATATGCCGATATACAACTACAGAACTCGTCTAAAATAAGCATTTACTGGACATCAATTTGTAGTTTGATCCACATATGGGCCTATTTTTCTGAACCTGTCCAAAAGAGCGAAAATTAAGACAACTTGTGGAAAAGAACAAAATTGATCGTAATGAAGACATTTGGAGACCAGCTTGGTACTGTGTAAGCTCACCTGCACATTCATGTTGACAAGAGGTCAAAGTTAGAAGCCCCAGGGGAAGCTAAATAGGTGTCAAGTTGTGTCTAACAAAACTACAATCTATTTACAGCACTGGTTAAGAATAGTTTAAGTTTAAAAAAAAATAGTATTGGCTTAACGGTTAAGGTGGTTGCCTTAAGATCGTCGGGTCTTGAGTTTGAGCCCCTGTCTACCGTTGAAATAACACCTGGTGGGTTGACTCAGCCTGTCATCCTTTCAAGGTCAGCAAATTGAGTATTGTACCAGCTTACGGGTATCAGTGGCACAGCTGCGCTTGCAGAAATGATGCAACCAGCAGGCACAGGCTGCATACGAAACAACAACTTAAACTTTGAGCTGAGCTGGTGCATCCATTTTGCACCGTCTTTTATGTCTTTCATGAGACTCGAGGTCCGTTGCAATAAACAGAACGTTCTCTGACTTAATTTTATGGTTAGGCACATTATTACTGGTTATAAAAAAACACCTTGCATTGTAGTTATAATGAGCAGCAAAGCGAGTTTTCATAGGCATATCAAAGGTCTGTAGTGGACTGAAAATAACTACATGAAATCAAAGGAATTGGTTCGGTGATAAAGGTAGAACAGGAAGCTTCTTGAGATTGAATTAAGTAAAGGCTAATTTGGCATCGATCTTTCACCCAATCATGAATGAACTTTCTAACTGTTCACAAATCAACTTGCTAGCTCACAACTGATCGACCTGCTGCTCCATCATGGATTGACCTACTGCCCCATCATGAATCAACCATTACACACTAAATTGTGGCTTGACCTGCTTCCCTACTGTGGCTTGACTTACCCCATCATGGATTCACTTGCCACATCATGCATCATGGATCAACCATATTCCCCACTCTACATGATCGACCTGCCACCCCATAAGGAGAAACCTGCCAAACAATCGTTGAATATCCTACCACCTCATCATGGATTGATACATGCTGCTTTGTTCTGGATTGATCTGCACCACCCCATCTTTGATCAACCATCACGCATTACATCATGGCTCGACTTTCTACCCCATCGTGGATTCACCTGCCACATCGTGCATCATGGATGAACCTTCTACTCCACCCTACATGGTCAACCTGCCACTGCATCATGAATAAACCTGCTAAATAATCATGACCACCCTACCACCATATCGTGGATCAATCTGCCACCTTATTGTGGATCCAACTAGCAACCCATCACGGATCAACCTTCCAGCACCCTGGTTGGATCGACTTACAACCTTATTGTGGATCGGCCTGCCACCACATCTTGGATTGGCCTGACATTCCTTAATTGAACCTCCTACCACCATATTAAGCCTGGCCTTGGCTTAGTGGTTAGGGTGGTGGTTTGGGATCCTCGGGTCCTGAGTTCAAGCCCTGTTGTCTGCTGAATTATCACCAGGGGGTTGACTCAGCCTGTCATCCTTCCGAGGATGGCAAAATGAGCACCAGTGTGTACTGGTAATAGGGGAATTGCATCAGCGGCATAGCCGCGCCCGTAACCAATGATGCAACCAGCAGCCAAAAAGGCTGTACATGATGGGAACTACCACATTGTGGATCGACTTGTCATCCTATCTTGTACCTATCTTGGATCAACCTTCCACTTGACATTCCCATCATTGAACCTTCTCCCACCACATCGTGAATTGACTTTATTGTAAGTCGACTTGCCACCATACCGTAAAGGCTCGACCTGCTGACACTTTGATCATATCTGACCTCGTGGATCGACTTGCAACCACAACCTGGATCAACTTGTTACCACATTGTGGATCGACCTATTTATTGGCTGTTACCACATCGTAGATTGACAGGTTACCACTTCATAGATAAAACTACCATCCTGTCGTGGTTCGACCTACCACTCGATTGTGGATGACCTGCTACCCCATTGTGCGTCGATCTGCCACCCCATCATCGCTCGTCCTGCCTCCCCATCGTGGATTGATTACCCTTTTATATCATGGAAAAAACGTCATCCCTAGACGAGAGAGCGCAACTAATGGAAAAAGTAGTTGAACATGCTTTACCATACTAAAGTCTGCATTTCAATTTACTGTGCCATGCATCTTAATGCTTGTTCTGTTATAGATTATTTCTGGTATCCTTGTAATCTCTCTTTCCACCAAGAACACTGTGTTTAGACAAGATAAGCTGCAATTTGCATATGGTGTTTCCATCTCATTGGCATCTTTTAACCAATGCGAAGCGAACAAAGGTGGACAATCATAAAGAGTGTAGACCTGTGTTGGTTGTTTATGGCCTACTCCATTTAGTTGTTTGAACTCTTTATTGCATATATTGGAACAGAAATATACTTAGTTCATGACACAGAAATGCATAAACATTCAATTTTTCTATTATGACAATAGCTTGTAAGTCCCAAAAAATTGTTTAATAAAATCCATCCTGACTGAGCAGCAAATTCAAAGGTTCCATTTCGAGCATGGCATTTGAGAGCAGAGTAATGTCACGACGTTTAAGCCTGTCCATCAGTCCGAGGACTCCAATCTGAGATCAGACATGGTCACATTAAAAGGCTTCCGCTGGAATGCATCCACCACGATAGTCTTATTCAACGATTTGCACTCAGCGATGCAACACTCTGTGTGTGAAGCACCAGGATGGAGAGTATATCTTGGCCAAGTAAAATAAATTATTCGTTTCTCATCCCCGTCCACTTCCTTTTTGATACCGCCTCTTTTATTTTTTGATATTTACTATTTTCTCTCCAGATTAAAATATATTTTTTTAAATTAAAATGGTCTTCATTTATGTATGCATCTGGAAGGCTGGCGGAAAGTCTTTGAAGCCATGGTTTGCTCGTACGGTGTTTGACAGAACCCAGACTCTGGGGGATATTTTCAACAAATTTGCAAATGGGAGGTTCGACCAGGATTGACGACAACTACCAGACGGCTCAGGTCAGTAGTGCAAGTCCACATATATCTAGTACTGGTTCAGTACGTACAAGCACACAGTACAACAGACAGTGCCGCTGCTGTAGTAGATGTTGGCGAATTGGGTGTTTGACCAACGTAATTTTTAATGGGATATGTGTTGGTGGTTGTGCTAGCCTTTGGTCTGGCAGTCATCACCATATGGTGGCCATCTTGGAAAAAATACAAAAATCTGGAAAATATCAAATAGTAAGGTGCCCCCTCCTCCTTTTAAAATTTTTTTATTTTTAAAGCCTGGTTGAGAAACTAATAATTTATTTTACTTGGTCTAATCGGGTTGGGAATTAAACCCAGACTCGAGAGCCTTAAAGCAAGTGCATTACGTCTGAGCTATCCTCATATGAGCTAGAAAAATAACAGCAATTGGGGATAAGTTTGGATCATATACGACCTTATGTGTCTGTTTACATCTCCAAAGTGAGGCAGTCAGCCCAGTTTGTCCTCAGCTGCTATAGTGCGCTCACCTACGAAGTATCTGGTCCTGGGTTTGTTCTCTTGTGAAGTCGAAACCAATTGCAATTGCCGTTCGAGAGCAGAAACTGACGTGGGCGCTGCATCTCGGAGCATGCCGTCATCCACTGGACGAGGACATTAATCCGGCTGTCCCATCTGCATTTCAGTTGGGGACGTTAAAGATCCCACATTATACGAGCAGGTCTATAAACGAGCAGGCCATTGCGTTCTGGTAGTCTAATTAATACTCATTCTAAAGGTTAAGTGGATGTTTAAGTTATAAAACTATATATATATATATATATATATATATATATATATATATATATATATATATATATATATATATATATATATATATATATATATATATAAACAATTGATGTGTATGTAAAGTAATGAAGTGTCAATAATTGTTATATTAAGTTGATGAAGTGTCAATAATCATTATATTCCATTCTCTTTCCCTGACTTAACAGACATCCTTTTCACCAAAATAATCATATAAGGAGAACATAAAATCAAAATGACAAATCCAGGCAGATATACTTCAGCACAGGAACAACCACAGATCACCACCTCGTGGAAGCTTTGAGAAACGCACCTAATAATGCTGAGGGGTTTGATTGTTCAGTTAAATGGTTAAAATAGTGCAGTTGTAAAAACACTGCAACTTTCAGTTATATTGAAGAACATTGTTGTGGGAATGACTAAAAGGAAGTATATGGTAGTTATCTCACATATTGCATGTATTAATGTAAGTGTGAGGTAAGTTAATTGTAATACAAGATATAATATACATCGTTTTATATGTAGAAAATTCCTTTCCGAATGTGTGTGTGTGTGTGTGTGTGTGTGTGTGTGTGTGTGTGTGTGTGTGTGTGTGTGTGTGTGTGTGTGTGTGTGTGTGTGTGTGTCTAATAACTGTTATCCCTTGATACCCTTTTTAAATGTTTTCACCTTTGTAATCTGTCTTTTATATTCTTTGAAAGGGAACACAAGGCTGTTGGGTGTAAGTTTTGGTGAGAAGCCGCAGGATCGGTGAAAAAGGCATAACCCTGCCATATTGGTAAAACTTGTGCAAAGCACAAGGGTGGGGCACACCTGATTAACGGCTGGAACAAGACCTCTACAATCTATCACGATTGGCCTGAGATGCTGCCTCGTGGACATTTGGATTGTGCCTGTCAGGACGATCGAGCCGTGTCAAGGTTCCTTCACGTTGCACTTGCTGTCTCCTGCCGGGTACCGCTGGAGTATTTCTGTATTGTCCTTTCTATCTCTCTACTGTGGTATGAAAGTGGCCTTAAGGAGTAGTTTAATTAAGGGATCTGTTCATTCATTGGCTCATGGACACATATTTAAAGTAGTGGATTTAATTTTTGTATTGCTTCCAATTATATTCCTGCCCTGTGTGTGTCACATCTGTATTGTAAAAAAAAAAACGATATGTGTATAAAAGCACAGTGAAGCTGTAAGCGAAGCCTGAGTTACCCACGTGACGATGTCTCTTAATTGCATCATGTTTGAACGTCAGTTGCACTGTGACTATGTCTATTAATTACATACAATTGGAATGTACCTTTTTATATCTTTAGACTGCTGAGACCCCTTGAGCCTTTACACCTTTAGACACTTTAGACCTTTGAAGACCCTTAAGATGCTGTTTGACATTTGCATCATTTAGACCCCTTAGAATCCTTAGATACTTCTATACCTTTAGACCTCTTGAGACCGTATAACAACCATTTTTTTCATGCCATGAGGTGCATAAGGCTGCTGAAGTAGTTTCCTTTGGCGAAGGAGTACAATCCTGGATGGGTTGCCATTCCAATGCAGGATACTTGAATGGCTTATTACCCCAGTAAGCTGGTACTCATTTTGCCAACCTTGGAAGGATGATAGACTGAGTCAACCCACCTGGTGTTATTTCTTCGGCATGACAGGGGCTCAAACTCAGGACCCGAAGATCTTAAGCCAGCCACTTAAACCGTTCAGCCAACACCAGGCTTCTTGAGACCGTATAAACCCTTTAAACCCATTTCACCCTAGAGACCCCTTAGACCCTAAGTACTATTGGAACATACCCTTTCGAACCTTTACTTCTTAAGACCCCTACACGCCTCATTAGATCCTTAAGACTTCTAAGACCCCTTTATAACCCCAAGATCCTTTGGAAACCTAAGACCCTATAGACCCCATTAGACCTTCAAGACCCCTATCGACCATATTAGACTCTTAACACTCTTTAGACCCTTAATACCCTGGAGACATCTAAGACCCTTAAGATGTTTGACCCCTAAAACACTGCAAACCCTAAAGACTGCCTAGACCTTGTAGACCCCAAATGACTCTGAAGATCCCATTAGACCCTTTAGAACCCTTCGACCCCTAACACTCCCTTAGAATTCCAAGACCCTTTGGAACCTTAAGATTCTTAAGACCCTTTAGACTCTGTTAGAACCATTACATCCTGCTGGAACCCTTAGATCCTGTTAGTGGTCCAATAGTTCTAAACGGTCTAACAGCGTCAAAGGGTTCTAAGACCCTGAAGACACGCCCCTTTCGACCCATTAGAACCATTAGACTTCATTGAGCCCATGAGACTCTTTAGAACTCTAAGTACCCTTAAAACCTTTCAATCCTTTATACCATCTCAAACCTTTAAGACGCACACCACACAAACATCGTCTTCTTACAAAACACAGACTATACCTTTTTTTTTAGTAAGTAATGCACAATCTCTACCCACTCACACGGAGTTAGTACATTTTCCTCTGTTAGTACATTGTAAAAACAACTTGGTCTCAGGGTGAATTTGAGTGTTCCTGATTGCGATTATAATTATACACATCCGATAAAGGAAAGATTTGATTCAGGTGATCAGCTCCCAGAACGAGTCCATGTCTGCGTCCAGTGATCCTGCTCAGTCACTATTAGGAATGGGCATATGGCACAGATCAGTGTGCATGGCCTGGCTCAGTGGTTCCATTGGGGTACAGTATCATGGCACACAGGTCCGTGATCTGACCTGGAATTATCAAATCAGTCGGCCATGATGACCGCTTTGATGTGGTTCATCAGGATTCGAACCAGGCAACCAGACGAAACTGACAGTTGCAACACTGGTATTGAGGAGTGTGATTCAAACCTGAGGTACGAGGGATCTTGCCTCAAAGTGAAATTGTTTGAGTGTGCGATTTGGTACCAAATTAATTTATTGTAATGAGTGATCAGGGCAATGTGAACCGGGGGGGGGGGGGGGGGCGTACTGGTCCAACACTACTGCATCCTTGATATAGAAGGTCCATTAGAGGGAGCAACCTTCACCCCCCTAATTAGTATAACAGCTTGAATTTTTTAAAGTAGGCTAATTAGTATAAAATACAAAGCACAATGAATCGTTCGAAAATCATGCGAAATCAGATTAATCAATAGAATTAATTACCTGGGCCTGATATAATACATAACTGTGACTTATGATGTCTGTTGGTGTTTAAGGGAAACAACTATTTTCTGTTTGAGTAAAAGTAGTGGAAATAATTTAAAATGCATTGATATGCTAATTAGGATCCGCCATTATGGAAATTCTCATTTTCGTAAATATCTCAACTTCTGGTACATGGAAATTTGTAAATGAGGAATCTACACATATGTTTGGAGGGTCAAGTAATGAAGTGAACATATTTCCTTTGTTGTCAGAGATGTAGAATAATGTTTGGAAAGCTTAATTACATGCAAAAATGGAAACAGCTTAATAAAGCATAGTGCAAATGAGGTATTTTTCTGGGAACATCTTTTTTTCTGATACTTGGGATATATATGAACACTGTGGTATCAGTGAAAAATTGTTGCAGGGAGGGTGCAAGGTAGGTCCCACTGGCCCCTGGCCTAACTGATGGGTCTGGAAAAGATGATTTTGAAGGAATTTACTAAGTCTGTCATTTTGACCTACTTGAAGTCACGTGACTGGTGTTACGACCTAGCCCTTGAGCGGAGGGCTCGGTGTACCGCACCGCCTATTGTTCTGGAGGTCATGATTGACGTGCTCGGGAGACCAATACGTACGCCATGTGGGGTCGCACCGTATTAGCAGTCAGATGTGACTGAGAGAAGTTAATATCTGAATGCTGATGCCAAGTCACACCCCCCACTCTTCAACACAGTATCGTATGCAAATCCAGGAAGGCAATGCAAATTCAAAACAGTGGAATAAATGCTAATCTTTTACTCAGGATAAAGAAGACACAGGGTATACCACCAAGCGATGGATAAATCATGTTAATAAAAAAAAAATCCCACTTATATGCAGTGGTAATAATTAAGAAATTAAAGGACAGACAGGTACCAAGACAATATGGACAAGACAATTCAACGGCCCACCAAATATCCCAAGCTAATCCCAACGGGGGGGGGGGGGCATCAAA
Source organism: Eptatretus burgeri (assembly GCF_056783735.1). Taxonomy (NCBI): domain Eukaryota; kingdom Metazoa; phylum Chordata; class Myxini; order Myxiniformes; family Myxinidae; genus Eptatretus; species Eptatretus burgeri. Next base: position 65,607,866 of record NC_140965.1, read on the forward strand.
ATAAAGGAATATTTGCCAAGATATAAAGAAAATAATGGATCAAGGAAAAAGGTGGGGGGCGGGGGGAAGAAGAATTCAGGCCTGTTTGAGTTGACATTCCTGCGGCCTCGCTCCAGCCACAAGTCACAAGGATGATGCCTCACCACCACCCTTCCCTGTCTCTGGATGTGTTCTCAAACTTTGCCAATGAACGAACCGGAGCAATTCCTGCAACACCTTGAAGCCACACATTGCTTCAGGTCGGCTCAGGTGATACTCAAGAGGAGGAAACGCTTCTGCTCCCTCTCCAATCAACGTGCATCAGTGAGGATCTCCTCTGCCACAGTGTCTTTAACACAGACGGTGCCTCCAACAGGTGGCCCTCGGAGGGATCACTCAAATCCTTAGAGAGGTCTTGCAGGCCAAGTTTCTCGTCACAAGCCAGACCGTGCATCCTGCGTTCGTTCCCGCCTTTTCCTCTCGCCAGCCTTCACGCCCACCACACGTGCTCTTGCTTTCTTTTCTTCTTCACGACTTCATTTTCTTTCTGCTTTTTTAAAACTTTTCCTACCCAAAAAATATTTTCCTACGTTCTGTCACACGAGACTGCATGAGGCCTCGAAGGGGGAATACAAGGCAGAAGGGGAACGAAGGTCACCTAGCAGAAGAATCAAAACAAGAAAAAAATAAGGAAGAAAGAAACCCATCTTGAGAACCACAGCGACCATGGCCAATCCCCGTTCCAAATCGAGAGCAGAACACTGCTGCCAAATTTCAGCCGAATCGGTCCAACAATTTGGCAGGAGAATTTGAAAATGGAGACGGACAGACAGACGGTGCACGATGACAACAGCTTATCTGGAATTCCAATTCCAGATGAACTAAAAATTAAAGCAGGTCCTGGCTGTATGTGTGGTTCCTGTTTGTGAGGCGTGCAGCAAAGAAGCAGAGAAGGAAGGAAAAGGAATGCATTCCGGCAAGTTGCCATTAGGGACGAACTGGTTATTATGATTAAAACTAGTGCGGCCTCCCACAGTGTTAGTGAGCACGGTTCCGGCTCGGTTTGAGCCGAGGGGCAAGTGGTGGTGCCGCATGTTGGAGCATGCATGAATGCATGCAAGGCCCTGGAGTGGAGTTGGGAATGGATCGACGTGCTCCCCCGGGTTTTGTGGGAAACCCAAGGTGTTTAAAAGGGAAACAGCGCTGGCTGTCTGTGTCGTCTGGCCCCAGGAGGTCTTGGAGAAAAGGATTGTGTGGCCAGGTAAATGGGGAAGGGAGATGAATCCCCCAGGGGCACTATAGAAAGGGAGGGGGAAGACGAGAGGTAAAATTGTGTGGTGTCTCCCCACTAACATTGGCACAAAGGTTGGTGCACTGAGACTGTCAGGGAGGGTCTCCGTGTGGATCCTGTGGAGAGCACACGGCAGAAGTGCAGGTGACGATCGAGGCTGCAGAGTAGATGCCTTCCTTCTCTCATCCCAATGAGATTAGGAATGAAAGGGGAATTGATGTTGATTAGGTGCGTGGGGTGAACGTTTTGGGGGGATGAGGTTTGAGTGAATGGCCCGAAGCGGGTGTATGTGTGATGAAGAAGAGGAAGCCCACTCTATTGGAGAGGAATCACTGTGTAGAGTTGGGTAGGTAGAGGGAATTCAGCTATTTTGGAAACAAGGAAATCCAACACAGGTGGAGGAGCCCATCATGCCTGCGCGAACACCACGCCAACCCATCTACACAAGATCCAAGGAAGAAAACGCAAAAAACATGTTTTTTATTTATGAAATAAATGTTGTTGTTTTTTTTGTTTGTTTTGTTGTAGTTTTTGTATTTATTTTTTCTTCTTCTCCTCAGGGGAATGGGCTTGGTTAAAAACACACATCATCAACCACACAACCCCCCTTGACAAGACCCCCACCAACAGCACTCCGTACACATGCACACAATCACCATCAATGTTCAATCTACGTAAAAGTCCTATCAACATCTCTATATCCCTCTATACTCATAACTTCCAGGTACCTATCTAATTCAAATTTAAACTTATCTACTTTTTCTGCTGCCACTACCTTTCCAGGGAGGCCATTCCATGCATTAACTACTCTCTGAGTGAAAGTTCCCTGCCTTATGACCGTCTTAACTCTCCTCTTCTTCACTCTCAAGCTATGGCCCCTGGTTCTATTGTTATGAATCTGGCAGCCATGAGCACTCAACATTCAGGTCCCTGTAGCTCAGTTATTTCGTTTAGTAAATGTGGATAGATAGCTCCCTTTCCCCTATGTCTAATGGGACTTAAGTGTACGTGCGCTGCGGAGTTATTTTATAGATAGGATTTTTACCCCAACAACAACAACACTCTGCTCGCGGCATTGCGCTCCGCGGCTCGCTGGCATGGGCGGAATTCCATGCCCCAGGCAGTGTGGATTTCGCACCAAATATGGTCACGAAGCGTTTCACTCTGGCTTGGCCCAAAATATGGGCACGGAGTGCTTCATTCTGGCTTCATGCCAAATAAGGGTATGCGTCATTTTCTGCCAAATGGGTGACGCATGGACCCCACCCCAAAAACGACAGAAAAGGATCGATGATTGCGTCCCGTCTGCTCGAGCGCGCTTCTGTCTGGGTCTACGGCTGACTGCTTCCCGCGCATCCGAGGCGTCTCGTCTGGCGCATTACAACAAGCAGTCAACCATCTCATCATGGGAGATCACCTTGTCTCACCTCCTCTGGGTTTGGCTGCCCTGGTCCGTTCTTTGGAGCCTGGTGCTCTGGGAAGGTGCAGTCGTCCAGCCGCACGAACCCGGCCAGGTAGCCAGCCACATTCTCTTCCCTCAGCTCGTCTTCCCTCCTGAGCTGAAGGGGCAATAAAGACCTCGAGGTCCATCTCTTTCTGGGGTATTTGTGTGTGCATGTGTGAGTCCATGGGCCCTGTCTCGAAGTAGAATTGTTTCAGGAATTGCTTGTACATTTGATTCCCTTCTTTATTCGGATAACTCTGCTCTTACGTGCTCCCCTCGTCCCCCGATTATTGTAAATAAATTTCCCTATTGTTGAAGGTCCCAGCTCGTTCCCTGTCATTTCTTTCATTGGCTTAGCACTTTCATGAATATTTCCCAAGATATAAAGAAAATAATGGATCAAGGAAAAAGGTGGGATCGGAAGGAAAAAAAAAAGGTCCCCAAAAAAAAAAAAAAAAGGAAAATAAAAATCGGAAGGTCCATGCAGAGTTTAGGGGAGGTACAGATCCCAGGACCCCTTGCGTGTTGAGAAATAGCGAAGCATAAATTGTTCATTTGGACCGACAGGCCTTGGTGACCATCCACCCGGGTTACACACGGTTCGAGCACGGTAACGGCTCGTCCCGCTCGAGGTCTGTCAAGGGTGTGAATTCCCCGGTAGCTTTGCCGCGTAGGTACTTAGGTATATTGAAGTTTGTCAATTAACCCTACCCCACGCGGCCGAATTATTGGCAATTAATGGTCCTGTAAGGGACCCGTGCCTTTCGGACTTATCCAAGGGTCACGACCTAAATTCCGGTGTGTTCGGTGGAGCTGACTCTACTTCTCCCTCTTGCAGTCGTGCTCGCCACCGATACCCGGCCCCACAACACTATTACTGTCTCCTCTGTTGAATAATTCATCTGCACTTATTTTATCAATACATTTCATTATCTGAAGCATCTCTATCTTATCTCCTCATAACCGCCTCCTTTGTCGTGAATAAAGCCCTGTCTCCTTCAGCCGCTCCTCATAGCTGTGTCTAGCTCGGCCCAGAATCAATCAAGTTGCCCTACGCTGAATCCTCTCTATGGCATCTATGTCCTTCTGTGGTGACCAAAACTGCACACAATATTCTAGATGTGGCCCTTACTATATTCTTGTACAATGTTACCACCTCTTTTTATTTATAATTAATCCCCCTCCAAATACAACATAAAACCCTCTTTGCTTTACCTATAGCTTCCTGGCACTGTGCTCCCTGCTTACGTCCCATATCTAATACCACCCCCAGATCCTTCTCCTGTGTGACACGCTCCAAAATTACCCCTTGCATCCTGTAATCTCTATTTTCATTGTTCTTTCCCATCCCCAGCACCTTACACTTGCTCAGGTTAAATTCCATCTGCCAATCTTTTGCCCAATCTATGCAAGTATCAATACTTCACTGAACCTGATCACCACCCCCTCTGCTATCCACCTTACCTTCAAGCTTTGTGTCCTCTGTAAATTTAGAGCGCTTACTCTTTACCCCATTATCCAAATTGTTGATGTAAATAATGAATAGTAATCGTCCAAGTACTGATCCTTGAGGTACCCCACTACTTAATCCTCCAGCAAGACATCCTCCCACTCACAGCCACTCTTTGCTTCCCATCACTAAGCCAGTTTGCAATTCAATTAGCCACCTGACCAGCCACTCCATAAACACTCACTTTGGCTAACAACCTCCGATGTGGTACCTTATCAAATGCCTTCTTAAAATCTAGATATACTATATCCACTGCCTTTCCCTCATCCACCCAATCAGACACTGCTTCATAGAACTCTAAAAGATTTATCAAACAGGAACTACCTTTGGTAAGCCCATGCTGACTACCTTTCATTAGTTTGTATTTGTTTGAATGGTTCCTCATCTGGTCCTTAATTAATGTCTCCAACACCTTCCCCACAACTGAAGTCTAACTAACAGGTCGAAAGTTTCCCAATTCTTCTCTGGATCCTTTCTTAAATAGTGGTGTTAAATTTGCATGTTTTTCATTGTTACATGGAACACGGATGTTTTTCCACTGTTGGTGCTGAGAGAAGGAAAGGTGTTTTTTTCATGGGTGCAAAAAGTAAATTGATGGTCTGGGAGTGTGGCTCGTATGGTGCTTGAATTTGAGGAAGGTTATCCCGGGCGATGGGTGCCAATATAGGGGGGGGGGGGGTTGATGTTGAAGAAGAAAAGTGTTTTTGAAAGTGTTGGGATAGATTAGAGATGCTTCCCCCTTCACAATATTATTAAGTCTGGTGTTGGCTTGGCAGTTAAGATGGCTGTCTTAAGATTCTTGGATCTTCAGTATTTGCCCCAGTTTTCGCTGTTGAATTGACATCAGGTGGGGTTGATTTAGCCTGTCAACCTTTTGAGGTCGGTGAAATGAGTGCCGTTTTACTGGTAATAGAGGACACTGCATCTGCAGCACAGCTGCTCCCACAAAAAATGATGCAACCAGCAGCCTCAGGCTGCACATGATAACTAGCTAATAATATTATTGATGACTGGCTGCTGGAACCAACCGGAGCAGGGTAATTGGCTTTTGCAATAACCGATTCGTTCCCAAATTGTTCGTATAGGGGTAGGCACTCCACCAGGTAGCCCCCATTGAGCCATTCCACCAGCAAGCCAGGTAAGGCCACGCCACCTCATCCTGGAGTCACACACAGCATGTGCATTGATCTCCTCCTGGGAGAGAGGATAGTCAACGAAATGATGGCCTTGGTGTGACAGCTTAGCTTGGAAGGGCTTAGAGGGGAAGGGGTTAGACGTAGGGTGGAGGGATTAGTGGAGCAAGTGTGGATTAGGATAGGTTAGGGTCGAAGCTTGGCATCCTACCTGCTGCCACATCATGCCTATGCTACCTTAAGTCATCGACAGCTGCTAGCTCCTACTGTCTGCCGCTTCTTGCCACCAACCTGCTCAACAGCTGGCCATGCCACTTACCTGCCAAACCATGCCACCTGTTTTGCCAGTCAGGCTACCTGCCAGCCTAGTTTTGCTACCTGCTGTGCCATGTTTGTTGGGACATACCTTTGTTGAATGGCGACATGGGTCATTTGACATTTTCTGATTGGGCCATAAAGGTCATTAAGGCATTATTTTTTATGCTATTTGTGTAGGCCACATGGGACAGAAGACTCACATTTTTGAGAGGCTGTATGGGCAGCTGTTGTGTTCATTGTGTGCTGACAGGCCCTGCAGTCACCGAGCACACTTGTCGTGCCTAGACCCAGCGCCCTAATAGACAGCGTTGTGAGGGAGCTGCTTCTGGGGAGTGGGGAGAAGGGGGACCAGAAACATTGAACTTCATAGACTCGTTCAGAGAAAGAAGAATAAGACACCCCCTGATACATTCACCCCCATCCTAACCACACGTTTGGATAAAATTGAATCTGGATTTTGTGGTATAAGCGTATTAATGAGAGAATGAGTATGGATAGTGAGATGACGCATTCGATTCCAGATGAACTGGTTTTGTTGAATTATTGCATGCGGGTTTAGACTTGGGTGTGTCGTTGTACTATCTGGTAAGTGGAGAGAGGGACCTCGCACTGCTCCCCCTTCTGAAGATGCAGAATCAACAGAGTCTGAATAAGTGAAGTGGAGGTAGTGTTGTGGGAATGACTTATAGGGGGTAACTTTGCATAGTATAGAACACTTATCTCCAATATTGCATGTATTAGCGTTAGCGCGAGGGAAATTAAATGTGATATAAGATTGTGTCGTTTTACTTGTTGAAAGCTGCTGTCTCCCATTTTCTAAGGTGTTAAAACAGCCATCACTTGATACAATTTTTAATGTTCTCATGTTTGTAATCTGTCTTTTATGTTCTTTGAATGGGAACACAAGGCCGTCCGGTGCAAGCTTTGGTGCGAATCCATGGGATCGGTGAAAAGGATGCATCTCTGCCATATTGATGGCACTTGTGTGAAGCTCAAGGGTGGGACGTACCTTGATTGACAACTAGAATGTCAATAAGAGCAGGGCAGCTGATGTGGAGGTCATGTGGTGGAGCACAACCAAAGGGCATAAAAGTGGGGGAAACTGGTGACGACATGAGTGGAAGTTTTGACTCCAGTGTGAAAGGCTGTGCAGGTTTTGTGTGATGTCGGCACGATAGACATGGCCCTGATCCAACCTCCCCCCCCCCCCCATCTCCACCCCAACCGAGACCTCTACAACCTGCCACGATCGGCCTGAGATCCTGCCTTGTTGACGTTTGAACTGTGCGTGTCAGGACAATCGAGCCGTTTCAAGGTTCCTCCATGTTAAACTTGCTGTGTCTTACCGGACACAGTCAGGGTGTTTCCGTTTCATCCCTTCTATCTCCCTTGGAATGAAAGAGGTTTTGAGGAGTAGTTTAATGAGGAATCCATCATCGCTTCAGACATGAAATCCTTCCTCTTCTCCAATGGCTTGATTTCCAATCATCAATTTGGCTTCAGACCAGGTCACTCTACCCTGGATATGCTGCTTCTGCTCTCCCATCAATGAATGGAGGTCCTCAATGCCAAACAGGAAATCCGAGCCGTTTCCCTGGACATATCACGTGCTTTTGACACAGTCTGGCACCCTGCACTACTCACCAAACTCTCTTCCCATGGTATTCAAGGCCATCTCCACTCATGGCTCGCAGACTTCCTCTCCTGTCGCAGTCAACGTGTGGCCGTAAATGGAGTTCTTTCATCCCCTCTTCCTGTGCAGGCTGGAGTTCCTCAAGATAGCGTTCTGGGCCCTGTTATTTTTTTGGTTTTCATCAATGATCTCTCGGACTCTCTGGAAAATCCTCTATTTCTCTTTGCCGACGACTCCACCCTCTGCCGTACCATCTGTCATCCCTCAGACCGGCAAGCAGCAGCTTCTTCGCTCACTGCAGATCTGGATAAAATCACAAACTGGTCCAACACGTGGAACATGTCTTTCAATCCAGACAAATCTCACACTCTCACTATGTCTCTTCGAAAGGACCGTTTAGAAAACCCCCCCATCCACTTTCTCAACAATCCTCTGGAAGAAGTCTTTTCTTTCATGCTTCTGGGTCTCACTATCTGCCATGACCTTTCCTGGGAAAGTCACATTTCCAACCTCGCCTCAAAAGCCAGTCGCCGACTGGGAATCCTCCGTCGTGCAAAGTCCTTCCTCGGCCCTCTTGAGCTCCTGACCACTTACAAAGCTTTTGTCCGTAGCCTGATGGAGTACTGCTCTCCCCTCTGGGCTGGTGCTCCTGCCTCCCACCTTTCTCGGCTTCACGCTGTCGAAACCAGGGCATTTAAGATCATCGGCATCTCCCGCAATGAAGCTGAGTCTTTGGGCCTCTCACTCAATCACCGCAGGTTGGTCGGTGGTCTTTCTGTCTTCTACCGACTCCTCTCCAGCCTTGCCCCCCCCTGCTCTCTCTGCGATTTGTCCCCACCACATTTCCACAGGGCGCTCAAGGTCCGCCAACAACCCCCTTCTGGTAAAACTACCAAAATCACGAATCACTGCTCATCTTCACTCTTTCTTTCCTCTTTTTTCCCGCCTTTGGAATAAACTTCCTCACTCTATTCTTTCCCATTCTTCCCTCCAGGCTTTCAAAACAGCTGTTCACCACCACTTCTTATCTTCCCCTATCCAAATCCTCGATCTTTTCTACCCCCGATAATCCACCCAAGCCTACTTCCTTCAATTCCCCTGCTTTCCTTCCTGAAAGTCCCTGTAATGTCCATCTTCTCTTCGCCATGTTCCCCGTCCCATCCCCATCCCTCTCCCTTCCACTGTTTTGTCCCTTCCACTCCCGCCCCTCTTGTTTCATGCCTCCTTGCTGGGAGTTGTGTGTTAGCTCTCATACGAGCCTCGACCAAGGTATAAAAAAAAAATCTATCCTTCGTTCATTGGCGCATGGGGGCATATTTGTGGTAGTGGGTTTAATTATTGTATTGCTTCCAATTCTATTCCTGACCCATGTCTGTCAAATACTTCAGAATCTGGGCAAGGTTTTAAGCTACCATACGTTGGCCTTGAAATCCATTTTGATACCACCAAAGGCCGCTACAAAGTGTTTATTGGGATGCGAAGTCAGGCAGTGATTCCGCTGATCCGCAGGCAAAAGGTAACTATCACGAGGCCAATAATTACTTCGCTTTTCAATATCCAACAAGTTTCAAAGCCTCTGCCAGGAAAAGCACACCCGGCAATGTCGCGCCGGGTACTCCCCTCACCTCACCCCCGCCACAGGGAAGCACCGGGTAGCACCTCTAGTGCATTCTATAAAGCACTTGGTCTATGGGGTGCATTAGAGTGTTCCTGATCACAATTAGATTTCTACATATACGTTAAAGGTCAGATCTAGTTTGGGCGATTAGTTCCCAGATCGAGGCCGTGCTTGCACCCAGCAACTCCGCTTGGTCGCTGTTCGAGAACGGGCATACTGCACCGATCAACATGACGTGTCAACTGGCTCGGTGGTTCCAGTAGGTACGATATCGTGGCAAATAGCCCAGTGATCCGACCAGGAATGATAAATTAGTCGGCTGTCATGACCGCTTTGACACGGTTCGTCGGGATTCTAACCGGGCAACTGGACGAACCCAACAGCTGCCTATTACGTGCATGTAGTTGCAAACTCTACTGCTTTAGGCAGTTTACCGCTTTTTGTACACTTTAACATCGCGAAAATCCCGCTTTTCCAACATCATATGTCTCATTGAAGTTTTTAGTTCACCTGGAACGTAATTTTGGGGAGCTTATGGGATGGCGCATCATCCGTCCGTCCATCCACAAATACTTGCAACTTCTCTGAAATTACACACACGATTTCGATGAAACTTTACCACCACCTTCATTACCCCTAATTTACCAAAGATAGTTCACGACATTAAAAAAAAGTCGGGGTCTAAGGGGATTTACAGGGGGAGAGTGGAGGGGCGTGGGTTGCCCTCCAAAATATTTATTTGCCATAACATTTGTTCATGGGTACATTTTGCTGATTCCGTCCCACGTTGACTTTCTCCTCAGTATGATTATCCTACCATGCGAGCACCCAGGGGTGTTGCCTCTGTGTTTATTGGTAGATTTACATGTTGTGACAAGATTTCTGTCAGTCTTCGGGAGGTTTCCCTCAATGCTGCATGAAAAATCACATCTCTGACCTTCCACCGCTCGGTCGCTTCGCTCCATGGCACCACAGATCCTTTCAATCCGACCGCTTTTTCTTCTCTCAATGTTGGCAACTATGCTTGCATCACATCTACTTATGTGTGCAACAGTATAAAGAGAAGGCTTCCAAACAGGTCAGGGCAAGTGCTTTGAAATGCACAACATGATTCCCATTGAAAGCAATGAAGCAGTTTGACATGCTCTCTGCAAACATGCAGACTTCTCTCCTGGTAGACCAGTATCATGACGCACCGTGAGGACGTTGCCATTACACTCACAATGGGAATTATCCACATTCTGTGAACCGAAAGTGACCATCACAACACATGCCAAACACCAGGACATCTCAGGTAGAACATCCATCCATCCATTAGGACCATACTCTGTGCAGAGCGTCAATGCTGCTTTAGCAGTCTCCTTGGCAATCGGGCACAATCCTGGACGGGTCGCCACTCCAACACAGGATACCAGCAAGCTGGCACTCATTTTGCCGAGCTCGGAAGGATAACAGGCAGAGTTAACCCCACCTGGTATTAATTCAACTGCTGAGTGGGATTTGAACTCAGAATCCTGGGATCCCATGCCCACCAACCCAATTATTAAGCCAACACCAGGCATTGTAGAACATCACCACCATTGTATCTCATGTATAACGACACCAACATATCTCATGGAAAACATCATCACCGCATCGTATGTGAAGTTATGGAGAACACCACATCTCATCAAGAACACCACTGTCAACCCCAAACCTCCCAATCTCAGCCTATTCACCACCATCGACTTTAACAAGCTTTCACTACTGTGCCCAGACACACACACTCACACAAAAGATTCTTCCAACAAACATGGATAACTACGACAAACTTTGGATCTCAAACTTTCTCTCTGGCAGACAAGCACGTCTTACACTCAAGAACACTTTTTCGTCATACAAAAAGTGCCCCATAGAGAGCACTTTTCAACATTTTCCTCCATGACATCCCAGAACCCCCATCCCACGTCGCAATCCTCACCAATGCAGACAACCTTTCCATAGCAGCACAAAACTACATGACAAATGCAACCACTCGCTAACTTCAACTTCCTACAACATAATCCCAACACTGGTTCACATTTAACACAATCACAGCAAGAAACAACCACCCCTCAAGGAGAACATCTTCATCCCTGCTCAAGTAAAACATGTCCAACACCACACCCCACATATAACATCAACACCATCCCATTTCATGTACATCATCATCATCATCATCATCATCATCATCATCATCATCATCACATCTCTTTTGGAGCGTTACCACCACATCACCATGTCACAACTCCTGTTAACCTGTATTCAACATCTAGTCAACTCAATATCGCGAAAACTGTTCCATACCATTAATAAAGTAAGTAGGGTGAAATAATGTGGCATTGTTTGTTTTTTTTAACCAACGTATTGCTTCAAATAATTCTTCGTTAAAAATATATAATGGTAGGCCACTATCGTTGGCATCACAATGATGAGAATTTTAATTTTTTCAAATACGCAAACATGGCAGAGTTTTGACTCCTTCCTCTCATTCCCTTTGCTCCATACATTTGGGTTGCTTGCCCCGTCTTTACTCCTATCTCCCAAAATTTCCCCTTTTCTCCCCACTCTCTTTTTTTTCTCCTCTCCTACCCTCTACTAAATTGACGCACTAAATTGAGGGCCATCTAGTCCTTCATTTCCCCCTCTCTCTGCCCTGATCCATTTACTCCTGGCCCGTGGGTTCACCAACACTTTACATCACTAGATGACAGCGAGTTTGCCGATCTGGAAGGTCGTTTGGGCGGATTTCTCGCTTTCCCCAGAGGGGTGTGGACCCGACCTTCCCATGCGACCGCGTCCGGCGCGCCCTCCAGGTCTGCGCACCTGCTCGCACGATCATTGTTTGGCACGCGACCAAAAGCTGCACGCAATACGACACTTAAGAAACGCGAAAATGTTTGGAACATCCCCCCCTCCCTCTCACACACACACACACACACACACACACACACACACACACACACACACACACACACACACACACACACACACACACACACACACACACACACACCAATAATTCACATCAAGCGTGTTGTCGTTTTGTATCTACTGCAGTTCCTGCACAGAATAACAAACTCAAATATTCATGAGTCGGGTCGAAAATTATTGAAACGTGCTGTCATTGTGACGTCATTGTTTGTGCCAAGTGAGAAAAATGTGTTGTTGGGGTTACATTTTTTTTCATGACATTATGTATGTTTTTTATCATCAGAATCTGCTTTTAAAAATACTTGCACAGCTAATACCCAAGCACTCTATTATCCACTGTATTATACAATAGTGCACATTATATAACCCAAATACAGTACCTCGGTGTATGTATTGTTGAGGTTCAGTCTACACGATGGACACAATGCACACAATGAACACATTCCAAGTTTGGCACCTTTTTGTGACATTCTCTGAAAATGGTGTTTTCCATCCATTATAACCACGAGCTGAAAGGCCCATCTACCTACTATTCTTCTCAAACAGCTCATATTGTTACGAATTTGGAAGCCTTGTGCACACAGACAGACAGCTGTCCCCTATAGCTCAGTTATATCGGTAAGTGTGTGTTTCTAGTTAGGGTCCTGTCCCAAGTCTAGTGGGAATTGGACGTCCATGCGCTGTGGAGTTATTTTGAGAGTTAGGATTTGAATTACATCCATAAATCTTCTTCGACAACAACAGCATCACCCTCACCTTCACCACGCTCTGGCCCAGATCAACTACAACTACAACAACAACAACACTAGCATCACCCTCACCTTCACCTCGCTCTGGCCGACGCCATGGCGCCCGTGGTGGGCAGAGTTCAAGGAGGAGCCTCGCGGCGGCCATCGACCAGTCAGCGTGCTGCAAGTGAGGTGGCCGCCGCTCAGCCAATCAGACCCCGCCACAGTGAGAAAGGCGCTCCGAGTGACGTCACCACGCCCCCGGGCCAATCGACGGACTTGCCGCTCGTTTTGGCCATTGGGGAAGGCGAAGAGCGATTCTGCGCGCCAAAACCAGCCAATGAGGAAAGACACACCAGGACACCGAGGTTCGGCTGACAGAGGGGGGAGGATAAAAGGTCAGGCTCCGTTTTCGCTTGTGGTGGTTTTTCTTTTGAAAGGCGGTTTTTCTTTGGAAGGCGGTTTTTCTTTCTTAGAGAGAAACGCAAAATATGTTACACACACACACACACACACACACACACACACACACACACACACACACACACACACACACACACACACACACACACACACACACACACACACACACACACACACACACACACACACACAATTGCTGCATTGCAGTAAGATGTGTATAGTCCGGCAGATATGGAAATGGATTGTGCCTTTGATGATACAAGCATGAGATTTAGCACACTGTTAGAGCATGCCCGAAGGAAGATATTTAGCTGTAGGGCCATCGCAGAATTGTCCTGTGGCCAAAATGGCCACCACCGGTTGTTATTTTACCAGTAGCTCAGGTTCTAGACTACCTAGGAAAATTACCTAGGTACATTTTCAAGGATGAGGAATGCAGTGGTACTATTTACAACATGCAATAACAACTCTAATAACTACCTAACAACATGTATCTAGCTTTCAGGGAAATAAATAATAGTAAAATTATAAACACATTTAATATTGGTGGAGTTATACATGTACATTGTACATGTTTTGAAACTGTGACATATTCATGAGAGTACAATGCAGTCTTCGCAATGTTTCCTTTATAATATTTGGGAGTTTATTTATACGAGCACACAGTTCATGAGATTATGCTGTATCTTGCAAATCAACAGTGCATGTCCCATTGTTGTTTGACATGTTAGTGGTGAGGGCAAGTCTACGACAGTCCTTCCATTATAATTAACTAGGTAAGGCCTTCCATGGTAATATTACAGGTTTCCAATGAAGTGTAATGTTAGTTTCGAGAACACAATCCACCACAGTGGCAAAGGGCAGTGCACTGAAGTGCTGCCTTGACACATTTGCACTGTCCTCTGCACCCCTTTTTGCATCCACAGCGTATGAGATCTCAACAGGCCTGGGTCGCTTCTGGCAGTGTGGTCCAGTGAACTTCCCATCCACCTGTGTCCTTCTTCTTCCACCTCCAGTGACCTGGGGATTGTAGTTCTGGGACTGCAACCATCATCTGTCCCCAGCAGTGACCAGCTTGGTAGGCAGCCCTCTTTGTGTGCTGAATCAGTGCTGCTTTTGTTGGAGGGAGTCCTTCAATGTCTCTACCTTTCTGGATGAACAGCTGATTGCATGCCTGATTGACTGATTCCAGGCTGCGAGTGCGGTCATAGAGCAATACCACAAATCACTCCAGAGACTCCATCCAGTTGTCTATGGTGTCTGGGGTGGCAGCCAAGGCACAGAAGGCTCTAGTGACGTCATCAAAGGCTATATGATCAAAGTTCTGGCTGGATGAACTGCATCATTGTCAGCATCATGCTCACATGCTTTTCCAAATGCAGCACCAATATCCTCATTGCACACAAGCATCACATCACGACCTTGCTTGTGAGCGTCCATGTCTGGGAAGTAACCCAGTATTATATTTTTGAGTTTAGTGGAGTGTACACGCCCCGTCACGTGTGTCCCCAGTTGTTCCAACCTGGTACTGTACAGATTCACCAAGTGTGTTAGCTTGAACACTGGTGCAACCATATTGTCCATGCGCACTTCCTCAATATAGGCTACAAGTCCAGCGAATGCTATTCCATGGTTAACAGTGTCTACATTAGATTATTGTGCCTTTGTGTCCCTCGCTTTATTGTACAGAGAGGCAAGGCACTGAGCATGGTACACGCCCCGTCACGTCACCTCTTGGGCAATGAGATCTCCAACACTAAGTTTGGATAGGAGGCGTTTGTCCTGTAGTTTGAGGGCACACTTCCTCAACGAATGTCAAGTTCGAATGTTGATGCATTGCGCAAAGCATCTCTTGCTGCAGATTTGCCACAGCAGAAGCTGTCTCTGTTGAATGAGTTTCACGTTCAATGCTCTGACGGGTGAACTTGTGGATTTCTGGATCATCATCGTGGTGTGTTTTCCTCTTTTCAGCCATCTGAAGTTTTGTTTTGTTATACTGCAGTCTGCAGGAGTCATGCCATTTGGCTTTGTGAACCCGGAATGCTGCTTCGATGCCCTGACCCTCACCCAGTTGTGACAGTTTTAGTGTTCTTGGCAGGCAACTGATATTGTCGAATGCTACAAGATGCTCATTTATGGTCCTGTATCCTGCTCCATCTGTGCCACGTGCTGAATTATATGGACATGTCAGCATCTCATCTGTGTCTTCCTGACACAGTACACATTTGTTCCAGTCTGTGGTCGGGCACTGTTTACCTGATGAGCTAGGCTCATCAGAGTCCACCACCTTGTATAGTTTGGCCATTGTCCCTATGCACTATGCAACTTTAGATCAGTATCTACTAGTTATAATATGAAAACAGTATGTACTAGTTATACCACCACCACTCTACCATAAGCTGAAATCTCCAGGACAATATGTTGGCTGCCACCACAGTCACAGTCCAGGTCAACTGAAGGCATACAGATATACATGCAGATTAGGCATTGTTACTAGGTGTACACAAGTACACAAAAGCTGTATTAACAACATAGATTATCATTGTGACGTTATAATGATGTTCTGTGCGAATATGCAGCAAAATATATGAATACACATAAACATAATTATGAGGTCAGCACACAACTCATTGGCCAATTCTGGAATTCTGGAAAATGTGCATAACTCCACTAATATTTGATGGTTTTACTATTATTTAATTCCCTGCATGCTAGGTATATGTAGTTTGGTAGTTGCTAGCATGTTATAAATAGTACCACTGCATTCCTCAACCTTGAAAATGTATGAGTAGCCACCAGAATCAATATCTTAGCTGGTTTAGAACCTGCGAAACTGGTAAAATAACAAACGGTGGTGGCCATTTTGGAAAATGGCAGCCATTTTGGCCACAGGACAATTCTGCGATCTCCCTATAGCTAAATATCTTCCTTAGGGCATGATCTAACAGTGTGCCAAAGTTCATGCTTGTATCATCAAAGGCACAATTCCCCAAAACATTTCACTTATCTGCTGGGCTAGTTAGCTTGGTGTTGTCCTAAACGGTTAAGGTGGCTGGCTTAAGATGTTTGGATTCTGAGTTTGGTAAGTAACCTCGGTAAGACAGCGAAGGTGGTATTTCTAAAATCCTCAATTTTCAATCCATTGACTTGAAATTTGAAGAGGATTTATATTTCTGGTCACTGAATTCAACTAGCCAATTCTTTTTGAGGTCAACAAAGACCAAAAGGTCAACATAGACCAAAAGGTCAACAACTCAGGTGAGATTTCTAAAATCTTCAGTTTTCATCCAATTGGATTGAAATTTGAAGAGGATTTATATTTCAGGTCACTGAATTCAACCAGCCAATTATTTTTGATTTCAAATTTGTTTTATGGATTTTGCAAGTATCATGCTATGCATGATGTCTTCTTATTGTTTGTTTGTTTGCCTGTCTGTGTGCAGGATAGGATATCTCAAAAAGTTGTGGACGGATCCTGATGAAATTTGGTGGACAGGTTGGGTGTGTGACAAGGACGAACTGATTAGATTTTTGGTGAAGATCCAGATCTGACTACTAGGATTTTAAAATATTTATATTTCAGTTCACTTCGCTGTCCACTTAGTAGACAGCTAAGTGATTCTTTACCATTGAGAGATGGGGCCAAAAATTATATATAGCATGATATCTCAAAAAGTTGAGGACGGATTCGGACAAAACTTGGTGGACACGTTGAGTGTGTGACAAGGAAGAATTGATTCTATTTTGGTGAAGATCTGAACCCTGATCCAGATCCGATAATTTTGTAAGTGATTCTTCACCATTGAGAGACAGGGCCAAAAACGATATAGCATGGTATTTCAAAAATGTATTGGACCCGATATGTTCTCGTGGAGCAGGCATTACGTGGCGGAG
>NC_140965.1:65629788-65637288 GCF_056783735.1 Eptatretus burgeri
CATATATATATATATATACATATATATATATATGTATATATATATATATGTATATGTATATATGTATATATATATACTATGTGTATATGTCCCGTTGGGCCACTGAATTAATACACCAGGGGGTTGACTCAGCCTGTCATCCTTCCGAGGTCGGCGAAATGAGTACCAGTATACTGGGCCGGTGTATACCCCGGTTAAAATAGGTGTACCATATCCCTGTGTCGTAAGAGGCGACCAGGGTTGCGTCAGGAAGGGCATCCGGCGTAAAACATGTGCCAAATCACTATGCAGATCATACAGATGATCTGCTGTGGCGACCTCTAACGGGAGTAGCCGAAAGAAGAAGAAGATATACTATGTGTATATGTATATATATACCGTGTGTATGTATATATATATATATATATATATATATATATATATATATATATATATCGTGTGCATATGTATATATATATATATATACATATATATATATATATATATATATATATATATATATATATATATATATATATATATACATATATATATATTGTTGTGGTTACCAGATTCGCAAACCACCATTCAGGTCCCTTAGGTGAGGTATCTCGGTAAGTACATGTGTAGTTAGGCCCAAACCCGTTGTCTAGTGGGAATACATGTCATTTATACGTGCTGCGACTCTTCAGGATAGCCGTTTTTCTTTTACTATCTTTATTTTGGACCAACCGCCATGATCACAACCACAACATCAACCACCGACCACAACCACCGCTTCACCACAACCGCCACGACCTTCACACACACCTCACAACCGTAGCATCGCCACCGTTCTTGCCCCGCTGTGGGTACCGGTGTTGGACTCATGCAGAACGCGCGTCGAACAGCGTGTACAAAACCACGGATTTTCTGCTTCAAAAACGGATCGAAAACGACACACGCCCACTTTTTGCCGTCCAATCGGTGAGCGAGGGGCGAATTGGCCCCGCCCCCAGGGCGATCGATATATGCAAATTTCTGGATCAAAAAGCCTTCACGCCCACTTTTTCTCGGGCCAATGGGGAGCGAGGTGAAAGGTCAAAGGGAGGGGGTCAAAGGCAAAGTTACGGGGGGGATAAAAGGACGGTGTTCGTCAGTCAAAGGAGTCGTAAAAGTCGGAACGAGGAAGAAGGGAGTCGCAAAGGAGTCAGAAGAGAGTCAGCAGAACGGGAACGAGAAAGAGTCAGCAGAACGGAGGCGAAGGAGTCGGAACGAGGCGAAGGAGTCGGAACAGAGAGTCAAGACTTCGCGGGCGGTGGAGCTGCTCGTCGTGTGCGTTGAAGTCGGAACGGAGGGGACGAGCTGTGGAGAGGCGGCGACACCGGACGAGGGGGTGCTCGCGTCGTGCAAGGAGCTGCGCGCCCGAGGGAGGCCGGCAGCGCGACCTGGCCGAGGTGGAGACGCTCGTCGCACATAATAAAGATCCTCTATACCCCGAGCATCAGCAACCCCCTCCTGTTTCCCCCCGCGCTGAGATAGTGCGACCAAGGGGGCCCCGTTCCCACCCCTGCCAGGCACTGTCCACGAGGCCCGCGGGTTGCGGGGCCATCGCCGCTCCGCGTCTCATCACCAGACGGGTAGGCCCGACCCGGTCTCGGCCCCAGGCCTACCTCATTCTTGGGGTATTTCTTTTCCTTGGTTTTGGGTATGTGTTGTCGGCGCGGTCTGTGAAGTAGAATTGTATAAGTGTTGCCGTGTGCTCGGTAGTCGGTATTAGCTCTGCACTGTGTTTTCACTTTTATGTTTGCTTTTTGTGTAAATGGAATTGTGTTTTCTTTTTTTGTGTGCATTTGGTGGAATTGTATTTGTGTGCTTCCCGTGTGCCGAGAATAAATGTGCTTTATTGTTGAACTGTTCTCCCGCTTCGCTTCGTCTTTTCCCCATTGAACCCCCATCTTGCTTCACGTAAAGGGTTGGTAGTGGGCTGAATACGCCCGATAATTAATCGAACCGTCGAGGTCGACGATAACACCGCTCGGTTATTCTGATAGTACGGAACGGGTCGCTTAAGTGGCCCGTGTCCGAAGTCGACCTGCGGCGAGGTGCGATCGCCCGGTCTACCCTCCGCGTGGGTACTTAGGTAGTTCGAATTTGGCGAGCAACCCTATCCCACGCGGGGGCTGATTGGCTCGATCGCGGTGAGACCGAAAGGTCCACCCGTGACTGGTTCCTGGCGTTAGTCTGAGAGGGTCACGACTGGATTGTCCGTCCGGTGGGCGACGTGCCGCGATTCGAGTTACGTGGCCGTCGCACGCCGGCGGGCGCGAAAACCGCAACACTGGTGTCAGGAGTGGGATACAAATTCATCGCCCTCCTCGCGGCACTGGTATCGGAGAACAGGAAAACGGGCTCTCCTGTCTCCGGCTAAATTCACGGGAATCGGTCCAGGGGTGAGAGAAGCGACCCCCGATTCCCTCCAAATTACGAGCGAGCGAAATTAACCCTTCACGAGAAGCAAGATGGCGTCTCAAGGCGAGCGGGAGCCGGGGGTATTAGAAATGGATGTAGAATGTGTAGAATCCATGGTCCAGGATGGAATCCCCGAGCAGGAAATGTTGATTGTGCAGGAACACGGACTCGCCCAACTGAACCCAGGGCCCGAGGTGGGTGCGGTAGCGGCCGCGGTGTATGACACCTCCCCCCCCCTCTCCACCAAAACCCTTCCCCAACCCTTGCCGAAACGACTCAGCTGAGTGCATCCAACATGGCCCAGCTATGCGCCATGCTGGCGGCAATGAACGAAAAGATGAATGCGAAAATGATCGAAAAGATGGATACAAATACAAATGAAATGAAAAACGAAATGAAAGACATGAACGAAAAGATGGATACAAATACAAATGAAATGAAAAACGAAATGAACAAGCAAATAAATGAAGTGAAAACGACGATGGATGCGAATACACAGCAAATGAGGGAAGAAATGAAAGAGCTACGGGGTGAGACGCAGAACATGGGCCAATGCCTGCAGGCGGGCATGAAGGCCGTGACCGGGGAGATAAAAATGGCGACTCCACGTGTGGGAGCAAACGAGCTGGGTGGGGGTGCAACGGCTGACAGGCCCGCGGTGGAGGCGGGTGAAAAAATAATTCGTGGAACGTGTTGGGCGAGGGTCGTGACGATGACCGAAAGGGAAAAATTAAATGGGGAGACCAAAACGTGTGAGACGAGACACGAGGTGACGACAACAGAAATAATAGTTGAGACAAGGGAGGTAAAGGGTGAAGAGTTGGCAGAGACACGGGAGATGGGAACGATAGAGGGAAGACTACACGATGAAGACGGGGTAAGTGACGCGCACACACACACGGAGGTAGTGGAGGATAATGGGGGTGAGCTCGCGGAGCGTGTAGGGACCCGGTGCGAGCAGCGGGATGGCCTCCTCCAGGAACGAGGGGAGGGAGTATGCCCCCTTGAGGCGAGTCACGACCAGGTGAGTTCGGTCGTGTTTTGCGAGGTTGAGGGGACGGGTGCTGTGGACGGGTGCACGGAGAGCTTGGGGGGTATAGAGGCCCCGGAGACCCTTGTGGGGACACGAATCCCCAGTGTGGTTGTCCCTGTGTGTGTGGTGCAAGGTGTGAGTGCGTCCCCGTGTGTGGAAGCGACCCCGTGTGTGAGTGGTGTGGTGGCGATGGTGCCAGAGTGCGTGCTTCCCAGCACGCCGGTTGTGGATGGGGCACCGTGTATGGAAGAGGCCGTGTGTGTGAGTGAAACGGCCAGTATGAGTGAGGAACCGCGGGTGAGTGCCCCCACGTGTGTGGATGAGGCACCGCGGTTAAGTGCCCCCGCGTGTATGAGTGAGGCACGGTGTGTGGATGAGGCACAGCGGTTGAGTGCCCTCGCGTGTGTGGGTGAGGCACCGCGGGTGAGTGCCCCCGCGCGAGTGAATGGAGCACCACGTGTGAGTAGTAAGGTTTGTGTGAGTAGTGAGGCACGCGTGAGTGAACGGCCGTGTGCAAGGTCGCTGTGTGCCAGGGAGACCGTGTGTGTGAGAGAGCGGTATGAGAGGGAGATGTCGGTTGGCATGCGGGAGCACGCAGCCGCGTCTCCCGGTGTGAATGTGATGGTGTGGACTGTGTGCGTCGTAACACGCAGGTATGCGTGTGTGGAATGGAGACGGAGACGGCGACAGAGGAGAGAAAGCCGAGTAGCGGCTGTAGTTGTTTCGAGGACCGTGCCGGGTTCACCCAGCAGTGAGCACGCGGTTCGTGCTGTGCAACGCACGAGACCACCACGTGCTCGCTTGCGAGAGTGAAGTCCCGGTCCGGAAACGCACGCGGTGGATTTGCCGATCCCGCGGACGGACAAAGTTTAGGCAGGATTACGGATTTGGACCGACGGGTTCTCCACGCGATCGTGTGTGTTAAGCTCCAACGGGCAAAGCACATGTGTTCGCGTGGGGAACCCCTCGAAACGTGGGGCTTGTGTTTTTTTTTTATGCGCACGGTGACGTCATGGCTGCACGTGTGGTTGGAATCCGGCAGGAGGGGTATCTCTGCCGGATGGTAGCGTCCAAGGAGGGACGAGGAACACGTGCAGCTGCATGACGTCACGGACAGGTGCAAAGTGCGCGAGCTCTGAGTTGCCGCGCAGGTGCTGCGCATGGGAAAAAAAAAAGGAAAGCCAAGCCTCACTTTCGGGTGCAAAGGATTCCTGGGCAAGGGGTGAAAGACCCCCTTACCTGGGCACAGGATGAAAACTAGTTAGGGGGAAGGGTTAGCTTAGTTAGACCGACTTCATGGGGCAGGGGTAAGTCCTCATGGAGTCCGTGGAATGGATTAGTTAGAGGGATTGTAGCCAGATTTAGGTTGGGAAATAAAATGATTGATTTGAGGACATGGACAGACTTATGAATGTGTAGTGGGGACGTAGCTTAGCTACGTAGGTTAAAAGGAACGTGCTACTAGTTTAAGGGACGACGTGGGAGCACGAGTTAGTTAGGGGATGTAGTTAGGAGGATGGCAGAGTTCAGCGGTGTGTGTGTTGAAGAGTTGTGGGTTGTGAGGAGAGTACGTGTACATGTTGAGTGAGTGAGGCCAGCGGGTCTGTGTGTGTGGAGCGAATGGGGAATGCATGGTGCGATGAGTGATTGGGGGGAGGAGTGACTCCCGCCCAAGGGACCCCGGGGTCAGAGTAAAGTGAGTTAGGGGGTTAGTCAAATTGAAAAATGGAGGTTGTTTTGTTGTTGGTGGGAAAGTAGGCTCGAGACCCATTTGGAGGGGTGCAGGAGCCCTGTTGACGGGCTTGGGAGCGTGGTTGCGAAAGGTGAGTATCGCTGAGTGGGTACCCCGGGCACCAGGCTAGTCGGCCGCGGTAGGCCATGGGCCCATGGGGGGCCGGGATAGAGTAGTGGGCACGGGTGCGCCTGCTTGGTGCGGGGGCCCGGGGCGCCATTAGCCGCGTGGGCAGTGCAGTGGGCACGGGTGACCCTCGGAAAGGGGCCCGGGAGGCCGGCCTGCCACGTGTGCGTTTCAGGGGAGGTGCCATGGGGGGCACTCCCCGGTGTTAGGGAGCTGGTAGGCTCGGAGGCAGTGTAGTGCCCGGGGGTGCCATAGCGGGAGATTCGGCAGAGGGTCGTGCCTGCCAAAGGGAGCCACGTGTCCCAGCCAGGAGACCGTGTGAGGGCACGGAGCGAAAATTGGGGGGCGAGGCCCGAAATTGTGAGGACACCAACACAGGCGACGGGAATCTGGGTTGTTAGAACCAATAGTTTAAGCGAGAGGCGCTTGTTGAAAGCCCCGGGGTAGTTTAACAGTTAAATGGTTAGGGTAGATTAGGAGATGTACCCCTCTGCACCATCCATCCCCTCGCTGTCGTTGTGGGCCGCTGGACCCACTTTGGTTATAGATCGCCGAACTCTGGGGTGGCCATTCTGAGGCTTCGTTGGGCCTCGGCGCAGGACGTTAGCTCTCCCTTATTTCCCTCCGGGAAGGGAACGTAGGGGTTGGGAGTAGGCTAGGTGACAGGATAGGTTAGCCGAACAAGGACGATAAAGGGGGTTAGGGGACGATTTATAGTGGGGAAGTAAAAATAAAAACAATAAAAAAATAAGTTGGGGCTAAATTGGGGTTTGACAAATTAAGGGAGTGGGTATGTACAGTGACAGGCAAAGGCGATAGGTTGGGAGGGAGACAGGTAGGTAGGTCCGAGCCCGCCTTCCAAGTGGCCAGCACCACCGCACTCCCTCCACCAACCTCCACTGAACGGCAAAGGCTAGCCAACTCCATCGGCTGGCCGTGTTTTTCTTCGAGGCGGAGGCCGGCCAACTTCATCGGCAGCTGTTGTTTTGCTGCAAGGCCTGTGCCATCGGCTGGCCGTGTTTTGCTTCAAGGCCTGTGCCGGCCACTTCATCTGCAGCTGTGGTACTTCAAGGCCTGTGCCGGCCAGTTCATCTGCCGGCTGTGTTTGCCTGCAGCGGCCTTCTTCTGCGGGCTGTGTTTGCCTGCTACCTTTGCCATGCCATGCCCACTGCCCACGTTCACCAGCCCCGTTCAATTTTTGCTTTGCCCCCCCTGTTCATTTCCATGTGCGCCAGGATCGTAAAAGCAACAGTTTGCAAGCTGCAAGAACTGCCCTGTTGGCAGCTACAACACGGGCCTGCAGTGGCGGCCCGTGCACCGTGTTTGCGTTCATGCATCCATTCGTTGTGCTCATTGCGTGTGCCACTTGAGCTGGCACGGAGACTGCGTTGTGCAGCCCAAGCACCGTTGTGGTTCACTGCGTTCAGTTCAAAAGGGAAGGCCTTGGACTGCGTGTGAGCAGCCAGCCACGTTCCGTCACCTGCATTGTTTGAGTCAGAGACTGCATGTGGGCAGCCTGGCTCCCTGCGAACTGCTTTCTTTTTGCAGAGTTCGATGATCCTGGGCCATGGTTTAGTGTAAAATTTGTAAGTTAAGGTTAAGATGTACTGTACATATGAGTGCGCCCCCGGCATGTATGTCTTAGCGCCGGCAATTTTATTTAAGTCGTCCGTGTGAGTGAGTTTGTTTAGGTAGTTACGCAGCCCTCAGGTTATTTATTTTGGGGACACGAATACCATGAATGTCGCACTCAGGGATCCGTAGGTAAAGTGTACTAGGGGAAAACTACACATGATGGCACACGAAAATTTGACGACTCGGGACGAGTCTGTAAAAAGGGAAGGGGTAGTGTTGTGGTTACCAGATTCGCAAACCACCATTCAGGTCCCTTAGGTGAGGTATCTCGGTAAGTACATGTGTAGTTAGGCCCAAACCCGTTGTCTAGTGGGAATACATGTCATTTATACGTGCTGCGACTCTTCAGGATAGCCGTTTTTCTTTTACTATCTTTATTTTGGACCAACCGCCATGATCACAACCACAACATCAACCACCGACCACAACCACCGCTTCACCACAACCGCCACGACCTTCACGCACACCTCACAACCGTAGCATCGCCACCGTTCTTGCCCCGCTGTGGGTACCGGTGTTGGACTCATGCAGAACGCGCGTCGAA
>NC_140965.1:65642288-65719788 GCF_056783735.1 Eptatretus burgeri
CAAAACGTGTGAGACGAGACACGAGGTGACGACAACAGAAATAATAGTTGAGACAAGGGAGGTAAAGGGTGAAGAGTTGGCAGAGACACGGGAGATGGGAACGATAGAGGGAAGACTACACGATGAAGACGGGGTAAGTGACGCACACACACACACGGAGGTAGTGGAGGATAATGGGGGTGAGCTGGCGGACTGGGCAGGGACCCAGTGCGAGCACCTGGATGGCCTCCTCCAGGAACGAGGGGAGGGAGTATGCCCCCTTGAGGTGAGTCACGACCAGGTGAGTTCGGTCGTGTTTTGCGAGGTTGAGGGGACGGGTGCTGTGGACAGGTGCAAGGAGAGCTTGGGGGGTGTAGAGGCCCCGGAGACCCTTGTGGGGACACGAATCCCCAGTGTGGTTGTCCCTGTGTGTGTGGTGCAAGGTGTGAGTGCGTCCCCGTGTGTGGAAGCGACCCCGTGTGTGAGTGGTGTGGTGGCGATGGTGCCGGAGTGCGTGCTTCCCAGCACGCCGTGTGTGGATGAGGCACCGTGTGTGAGAGAGGCCGTGTGTGTGGATGAAACGGCCAGTATGAATGAGGCACCACGTGTGAGTGGTGTGGTGGCAATGTTGCCGGAGTACGTGCTTCCCAGCACACCGTGTGTGGATGAGGCACGAAGTGTGGATGAGGCACCGCGGTTGAGTGCCCCCGCGTGTGTGGATGAGGCACGGAGTATGAGTGAGGTACCGCGGGTGAGTGCCCCCGCGTGTGTGGATGAGGCACGGAGTGCGAGTGAGGCACCGCGGGTGAGTGCCCCCGCACGCGTGAGTGAACGGCCGTGTGCAAGGTCGCTGTGTGCCAGGGAGACCGTGTGTGTGAGAGAGCGGTATGTGAGGGAGATGTCGGTTGGCATGCGGGAGCACGCAGCCGCGTCTCCCCGTGTGAATGTGATTGAGTGGACTGTGTGCGTCGTGACACGCAGGTATGCGTGTGTGGAATGGAGACGACGACGGCGACATGCGAGTCAAGAAAGCCGAGTAGCGGCTGTAGTTGTTTCGAGGACCGTGCCGGGTTCACCCAGCAGTGAGCACGCGGTTCGTGCTGTGCAACGCACGAGACCACCACGTGCTCGCTTGCGAGAGTGAAGTCCCGGTCCGGAAACGCACGCGGTGGATTTGCCGATCCCGCGGACGGACAAAGTTTAGGCAGGTAAATGGATTTGGACCGGACGGGTTCTCCACGCGATCGTGTGTGTTAAGCTCCAACGGGCAAAGCACATGTGTTCGCGTGGGGAACCCCTCGAGACGTGTGGCTTGTGTTTTTTTTTATGCGCACGGTGACGTCATGGCTGCACGTGGGGTTGGAATCCGGCAGGAGGGGTATCTCTGCCGGATGGTCCCGTCCAAGGAGGGACGAGGAACACGTGCAGCTGCATGACGTCACGGGCAGGTGCAAAGTGCGCGAGCTCTGAGTTGCCGCGCAGGTGCTGCGCATGAAAAAAAAAGAAAAGCAAGCCTCACTTTCGGGTGTACAGGATTCCTGGGCAAGGGGTGAAAGACCCCCCTTACCTGGGCACAGGATGAAAACTAGTTAGGGGGAAGGGTTAGCTTAGTTAGACCGACTTCATGGGGCAGGGGTAAGTCCTCATGGAGTCCGTGGAATGGATTAGTTAGAGGGATTGTAGCCAGATTTAGGTTGGGAAATAAAATGATTGATTTGAGGACATGGACAGACTTATGAATGTGTAGTGGGGACGTAGCTTAGCTACGTAGGTTAAAAGGAACGTGCTACTAGTTTAAGGGACGACGTGGGAGCACGAGTTAGTTAGAAGGATGGCAGAGTTCAGTGGTGTGTGTGTTGAAGAGTTGTTGGTGAGTGAATTGGAAGCATGTGCTTGGTGAGTGAGTGAGGCCAGCGGGTCTGTGTGTATGGAGCGAATGGGGAATGCATGGTGCGATGAGTGATTGGGGGGAGGAGTGACTCCCGCCCAAGGGACCCCGGGGTCAGAGTAAAGTGAGTTAGCTGGGTTAGTCAAATTGAAAAATGGAGGTCGTTTTGTTGTTGGTGGGAATGTAGGCTCGAGACCCATTTGGAGGGGTGCAGGAGCCCTGTTGACGGGCTTGGGAGCGTGGCTGCGAAAGGTGAGTATCGCTGAGTGGGTACCCCGGGCACCAGACTAGTCGGCCGCGGTAGGCCAAGGGCCCATGGGGGGCCGGGATAGAGTAGTGGGCACGGGTGCGCCTGCTTGGTGTGGGGGCCCGGGGCGCCATTAGCCGCGTGGGCAGTGTTGTGGGCACGGGTGACCCTCGGAAAGGGGCCCGGGAGGCCGGCCTGCCACGTGTGCGTTTCAGGGGAGGTGCCATGGGGGGCACTCCCCGGTGTTAGGGAGCTGGTAGGCTCGGAGGCAGTGTAGTGCCCGGGGGTGCCATAGCGGGAGAATCGGCAGAGGGTCGTGCCTGCCAAAGGGAGCCACGTGTCCCAGCCAGGAGACCGTGTGAGGGCACGGAGAGAAAATTGGGGGGCGAGGCCCGAAATTGTAAGGACACCAACACAGGCGACGGGAATCTGGGTTGTTAGAACCAATAGTTTAAGCGAGAGGCGCTTGTTGAAAGCCCCGGGGTAGTTTAGCAGTTAAATGGTTAGGGTAGATTAGGAGATGTACCCCTCCGCACCATCCATCCCCTCGCTGTCGTTGTGGGCCGCTGGACCCACTTTGGTTAAAGATCGCCGAACTCTGGGGAGGCCATTCTGAGGCTTCGTTGGGCCTCGACACAGGACGTTAGCTCTCCCTTATTCCTCTCCGGGAAGGGAACGTAGGGGTTGGGAGTAGGCTAGGTGACAGAATAGGTTAGCCGAACAAGGACGATAAAGGGGGTTAGGGGACGATTTATAGTGGGGAAGTAAAAATAAAAACAACAAAAAATAAGTCGGGGCTAAATTGGGGTTTGACAAATTAAGGGAGTGGGTATGTACAGTGACAGGCAAAGGCGATAGGTTGGGAGGGAGACAGGTAGGTAGGTCCGAGCCCGCCTTCCAAGTGGCCAGCACCACCGCACTCCCTCCACCAACCTCCATTGAACGGCAAAGGCTGGCCAACTTCATCGGCTGGCCGTGTTTTGCTTCAAGGCCTGTGCCGGCCCACTTGATCGGCAGCTGTTGTGTTGCTGCAAGGCCTGTGCCGGCCGGATCATCTGCAGCTGTGGTACTTCAAGGCCTGTGCCGGCCAGTTCATCTGCCGGCTGTGTTTGCCTGCAGCGGCCTTCTTCTGCGGGCTGTGTTTGCCTGATCACCTTTGCCATGCCATGCCCACTGCCCACGTTCACCAGCCCCGTTCAATTTTTGCTTTGCCCCCCCTGTTCATTTCCATGTGCGCCAGGATCAAGGCAACAGTTTGCAAGCTGCGAGAACTGCCCTGTTGGCAGCTACAACACGGGCCTGCAGTGGCGGCCCGTGCACCGTGTTTGCGTCCATCCATTCATGCATCCATTCGTTGTGCTCATTGCGTGTGCCGCTTGAGCTGGCACGGAGACTACGTTTGTGCAGCCCATGCACCGTTGTGGTTCACTGCGTTCAGTTCAAAAGGGAAGGCCTTGGACTGCGTGTGAGCAGCCAGCCACGTTCCCTGTCACCTGCATTGTTTGAGCCAGAGACTGCATGCGGGCAGCCTGGCTCCCTGTTAACTGCTTTTCTTTTGCAGAGTTCATTGATCCTGGGCCATGGTTTAGTGTAAAATTTGTAAGTTAAGGTTAAGATGTACTGTAAATATGAGTGCGCCCCCGGCATGTATGTCTTAGCGCCGGCAATTTTATTTAAGTCGTCCGTGTGAGTGAGTTTGTTTCGATAGTTACGCAGCCCTCAGGTTATTTATTTTGGGGACACGAATACCATGAATGTCGCACTCAGGGATCCGTAGGTAAAATGTACGAGGGGAAAACTACACATGATGGCACACGAAAATTTGACGACTCGGGACGAGTCTGTAAAAAGGGAAGGGGGTAGTGTTGTGGTTACCAGATTCGCAAACCACCATTCAGGTCCCTTAGGTGAGGTATCTCGGTAAGTACATGTGTAGTTAGGTCCAAACCCGTTGTCTAGTGGGAATACATGTCATTTATGCGAGCTGCGACTCTTCAGGATAGCCGTTTTTCTTTTACTATCTTTATTTTGGACCAACCGCCATGATTACCATCACAACCACAACAACAACCACCAACCACAACGCCGCTTCACCACAACCGCCACGACCTTTACCGTCACAACTCGCCACCATCGCATCACCGTCATCTCGCGCCACTCATGGGCACCGATGCTGGACTCGTGTAGGGCGCACGTTGAACAGCGTGTACAAAACCACGGATTTTCTGCTTCAAAAACGGATCAAAAACGACACACGCCCACTTTTTGCCGTCCAATCGGTGAGCGAGGGCGGGTGGCCCCGCCCCAGGGCGATCGATATATGCAAATTTGTGGATCAAAAAGCCTTCACGCCCACTTTTTCTCGGGCCAATGGGGAGCGAGGTGAAAGGTCAAAGGGAGGGGGTCAAAGGCGAAGTTACGGGGGGATAAAAGGACGGTGTTCGTCAGTCAAAAAAGGAGAACGAGAACGAGTCGAAAGGAGAACGAAAACGAAAAGGAGAAGGAGAACGAGAACGAAAGGGAGAACGAGAACGAGAAGGAGAACGAGAACGAGAAGGAGTCGGAACGGAGGGGACGAGTGTGGAAGTCTGGAGCCCGAAGCCTGCAGGAGCTGGAGAAGCTGAAGAGAGTCGAACGAGGGGAGCCCAAAGAAGGGTCCAGGGTGGAGAGTCCAGAGGCGGAGAGGCGGCAGCGGCGAGGGCAGACGAGGGGGTGCTCGCGTCGGTGCCAGGAGCTGCACGCCCGAGGGAGGCTGGCAGCGCGACCTGGCCGAGGTGGAGACGCACACGAGGGATAATAAAGATCCTCTATACCCCGAGCATCAGCAACCCCCTCCTGTTTCCCCCCACGCTGAGATAGTGCGACCAAGGGGGCCCCTTTTTCCCACCCCCTGCCAGGCACTGTCCGCGAGGCCCGCGGGTTGCGGGGCCATCGCCGCTCCGCGTCTCATCACCAGACGGGTAGGCCCGACCCGGTCTCGGCCTCAGGCCTGCCTCATTCTTGGGGATGTTCTTTTCCTTGGTTTTGGGTATGTGTTGTCGGCGCCGTCTGTGAAGTAGAATTGTATAAGTGTTGCCGTGTGCTCGGTAGTCGGTATTAGCTCTGCACTGTGTTTTCACTTTTATGTTTGCTTTTTGTGTAAATGGAATTGTGTTTTCTTTTTTTGTGTGCATTTGGTGGAATTGTATTTGTGTGCTTCCCGTGTGCCGCGAATAAATGTGCTTTATTGTTGAACTGTTCTCCCGCTTCGCTTCGTCTTTTCCTCCATTGAATCCCCATCTTGCTTCACGTAAAGGGTTGGTAGTGGGCTGAATACGCCCGATAATTAATCGAACCGTCGAGGTCGACGATAACACCGCTCGGTTATTCTGATAGTACGGAACGGGTCGCTTAAGTGGCCCGTGTCCGAAGTCGACCTGCGGCGAGGTGCGATCGCCCGGTCTACCCTCCGCGTGGGTACTTAGGTAGTTCGAATTTGGCGAGCAACCCTATCCCACGCGGGGGCTGATTGGCTCGATCGCGGTGAGACCGAAAGGTCCACCCGTGACTGGTTCCCGGCGTTAGTCCGAGAGGGTCACGACTGGATTGTCCGTCCGGTGGGCGACGTGCCGCGATTCGAGTTACGTGGCCGTCGCACGCCGGCGGGCGCGAAATCCGCAACAATATATATACATATACATACATACATACATATATATGTATATATATATATATATATATATATATATATATATATATATATATATATATATATATATATATATATACATACATACATACATACATACATATATATATATATATATATATATATATATATATATATATATATACATACATACATACATACATACATATATATGCAGTATATACTGTATATATAATATGTCCGAATTGAACCCCCTAACTTGACAAGGCAGCAGGGCACAAATGGAGTCCCATCACAGCGCTTGCTGCACGACCTGACAGCAACAAGTGTCGCCTGCCACTCGAGCACATTGTCTCTGCCCTGCTGATCAACAGTCAAGAGGTTTGCAGCCAGGAAAATATAATACAACCAAAGAAGCACACTGACCCGATGACATGATGAAATGAGGCCACAACAAGGGCGAAATGTAGATCACAATCTCTGCTTTTGTCTATTCATGACCATAGGCTTTAATCTCAATCTGCAAAAGCTTGAGTTCCATATGGATGCCTCCTAGTTTGGAGGTGATGTGTTGGTATAATTTGTGTGCAGGACGTCAGCGTTGTCATAGTCAGTGTGCTTCTTTGGTTGTAGATATGTATGCATATATCTCCTATATATACATACATATCGTAATTATATGACAAACCCAAAATTTTTATGAGTACAGTTAAGTAATTACAACAAATCATAATACGAGGTACATGTTGGGATAAATGCCTGGTTTACTTTGGATAAACTCTACCAAGATATACACAGACAAGTAAATAAATACTGCAGATAGATATACTTATGACTCCAGTGATGATACATATGTATACAAGGAAATGCATATATTATATGGTTAAATTTATTACACAATATAATATAGCAGAGTATTATAGTTTCTGTTTTGTATACAAGCATTCCAGTTCCGAAAATACAAAACACAGCGCAGCTCAGTGACATGTGAGCCAAGAGACGAGATTAAATATTGACACAGCCATTGTGCCAGTATAATGACCCATAAGAACGCTGTCCTCACTTTTCCCTCCACTATTGTGCCAATGACATAGCGTGTGTGCCAATGTGCGATGGTGCGCCCGTACAAGATGTATGAACATCGCTTGGGTGCTACGATGCTGACTGGTGCTCTTCTGCTCCTCTGCTGCTCCATGACTAAAACCTTGTCCATGTCAACATCTTTGTGCCAAAATTGCAACTGTCATGCCATGCGTGTGCGTTGCGAATCAAAGGGCATTAAGAGGCTGTATCAGCTTAATGTTGGTCTCCAAGATGGCTACCGCGTGTTTCTACAGCGCAACGATATTTCGGTGCTCGGCCTGAAAGATCTGGACGGGTTCAGAGGTGCATCTCTGCTCAACTTGGCACAAAATAAGTTGCAGAATGTGGAGGATGGAGCATTCCGGGAACTTGCTTTGCTGAAGAAGCTCCACTTGAACAACAATCTTTTGAGTGTCATCACAGATGGTACTTTTCATGGACTCTACAGCTTGGAATATCTACAACTGAACCAAAATTGGTTAAGGAGTATTAGCTCGAAAGTTTTCAGTTCCCTCACCAAACTCAATACGCTGCATCTGGAGGACAACCAGCTCTCTTCCTTGCCATCTGGAGTCTTTGAATCTCTGACTTTGACTACTTTAGATATGAGTAGAAACAATTTTGTGATCCCACAACTGAATGATCTACTTGGGCATCTGGATCTTCGAGTGACGGAGGTGAAGCTCGACGAAAACCCCTGGGATTGTTCATGCAAGGCGTTGCCTACAAAGCTTTGGCTGGACAATTTGCCATATGCTCCTGTGCACAAACTGAGTCTCATGTGCATCTCTCCTGAAAATCTGAAACAAAGTAAGTTGCAAGATATCCCAGCTGAAACATTGTGTTCCTTGCGTAATCCAGCCGGAATCCAAGTGAAAACCTCATCGGTGTTACCAACACAAGAACTCCTTATAGATGACAAAAAACAAAATCAAGATATTTGCCCGAAAGGATGCAGTTGCCATGTGGACGTGGACAAACAAATTGAAGTGTGGTGTCAGAATGAAGATATCAGAGAGATCATATCACTTATTCCCAGATCTTCTGCCTTCAAGAAACTGATCCTCGCCAACAACCTCATCCGCTCTGTAAACACAGGTGATTTCACAGGTATGGAAAATCTGCGGTTCCTACATCTAGCTGAAAACAGAATCTTCCTTGTGCAAGATGGAGCTTTTGGCACATTAAGTAACTTACGCTACCTGAACCTCAATGGAAATTACATCAATAGTCTTTCACCACTAATGTTTCAAGGTCTGCAAAGTCTTCGTAACCTTTACCTTGAGGGGAACGGTTTGGACCGGATTGAACCTGGCTCCTTCTCTCACTTGTCCTCTCTGCAAGTGCTACATCTTGCTCGTAATCTGCTACACACCTTGCCTGCAGGAGCTTTGCAAGGTACTGCGGAGCTTCTGCATCTTGACCTTGCCGGAAACCGTCTTTCAAATCTTCCTGTGGAGGTTCTGGCATCAATTTCTCATGCTAATGGAAATTTAGAGTTGCAGAAGAATACATGGGAATGTGACTGCGGGAATGCAGAGATGCTTGCCAAGCTCCAAGCACGAGTCCATGCTGGTCTGTTGCTGGACAACGCCACCTGCACCTCACCTTCTAACCTCATTGGTAAATCTCTGCTCTTGGTGAGAATGCAAGATTCCGAGTGCATTGGTGGGCGATCCCCGGACAACTTTGCTTCACCTGTGCCAAAGTACACAACCCCAAATAATGAACCATCAGATAATGATACCTCTGTGACGATGGCTGTTTTTATTATGTGCCTCCTTGGGTCTGTCTTCGTCACAGGAATAATTGTCATCACCACTATATTCCTTATGTTTAGGAAATGTGGCAGTCGTAACCAACGGAAAAATGGAGGTCCAAGTAAGAAAAACACTGATAAGTCAGCTGCTCAGCCCATGCAGCGACCCAATATCAAAGGTAACTCGGACATGGCAAATCCTTCTTCCCAACTTGGCGGTCAAATTAGTGTCAACCCTATTTACAAACCCCTCGTTGGAAAATGCTTAGATCCTTTGGACGATGAGTTACCATCTCAGACAGGGCGCATGTACCCAAGTCTAAGGAAAAACCAGCACGCAGCACAAACGTTGCCATCAAACTGCAAGTTGCCAATGCAAGAGCCACCGGCAGGGATCATCTTTACAGACAACGGCCTGCGCTTCAAGAATGCTGTGTGAGGATCCAACTTTTGTTTTTTTCTTTAATCCTGGAAAATTCCTTCAACAATCTGATGTGGTCAGAGCATCTTTTCCTCTTCTTGCGCTCCCTTTTCCCTCTTTCATTTACTATACGCACAACAATATCACCGCATGCCCATGCTCTTCACAGAGCATTGGGGGGCACCCATGACACTTGTGAACATTTCCATGGTGGAGAACCCCGATCCTGGACACGTCACCACTCAACCGCAGCCTGTGGAAATTTCTTATGAGTAGATAAAGGAATCGAACCCATACCAGTGAGGGCAATGCGACAAAGTTTTAAACACTCAAGTAATTGATTTGTGCACCCTACCCACACCCCTCTGCAAGTTGTCTTTCTTTCTCCAAAATTTACTTTCCAACTTCTCTTCTGCCAACTTCCTCCCCCCCCCACACACACACACACTTCACATCCCACCATTGTCAAGATTATTGAAATGAATGATCTCACTTATTGTTTGACTTGTATAATTATATTCTAACCCAAAAGTATATAAATTATGCTTTGTCTTCCGGCTTGATTTTCCACTCAATTGATTTTTGCCACATAGTTATAACAGTCTGCATGTCATTAAGCACTTTTAAAATAAGTAATTACTTTCACCACGTGTCTATTTTCACATTTATTACAACAGTGGTTTTGTTGTCTCTTTTGCATATATATTTTAACATTATAATCAATCGTGAAATAAATGCTTTATGCTCAGCAACGTCTTCGAATGATCATTTAATCTTTTTAAAAATGTAAACGATGCAATGTTTTTGGGTTCGCTGTTTTATTATATGATGTAACTAATACACTGAATTCCATGAAAATACGAGTTACACAATAGAACATCATGTAATGTGTTTTCAACAGTCATGAACATGCTTAGTAAAGTTGCTGCCCATTGTCAGGTGAGAGCTCATCTTGCAATGGGTAATTACTAAACTAAGACACCAAATTAAATTACATGGTCAGACCTAATAAACTACAAAACTCTGCAAGTTACAGCCTTTGTCGTGCACTACATTTGCTGTCAGGATGGCCGAGAGGTACGCCCAATTGCATCTAAGCTATCTAGTTTGGGTTTGAATTCCAACCTCGTTGAAACCGTCATCCCGGTGTTTCACAGACAGAGTGATTCATCGATGTGTGTACTTTCCCTCAAATAGATGTTAAACTGGGTGTCCTATCTGCCGGCATTCAATGGTGGACATTAAAGATCCCATGGTGTCCTTCGCGAAGAGTTGGCGAGCTATCGCCAGCACCATGGCCAAGTTCCAAATTCCTGCCCTAACAACTGCTGGGAAGACAATGGCAAACCACACAGTATAATTCTTTCTCAGGAAGCTGCTTCAGTAGCACAAATGCTCTGTGAAGAGTATGGTACATCAGAGAGAGAGGGAGTACAGTACAGAGTAATGAGTAAGGTAGCTCAGTTATATCAGGCTCTACCAACTACAAGGATGATGGTAGTGAAACTTTGTTTCTCCACTTGGCACATATATTATTATGTTCCATATGATCCGCTGGATGATGGTGATGCAGATATGCCTCTCGTTCAGGTCATGTGGAGTAGAACCAAAGTGGTGGCCAATTGTGTATGTATTCGATGTGGACAACAATAAATTCACTCTCTTCAACAGGAGTCGTGGGAGAGGGTGTGGAGGTTATATTATTATATCAGCCAAATTTCCCAAAATTAAACTTGCAACTTGCAACTTGCAAAGTTGCAGCACAGTTCGATAGTGGTATAGTTCTTCTACTCCGCCTCCTCCTCCTCCTCTTTTTCTTTCTCTCTTCCCTTATAAGGGTGAGGCCAAGCACATATCATGGCCAATTATGGACAACTGGTGAGGGGTTTATATCAGGTTGTGACATTGTAGATAATATCAAAATTCCCGGTGCAAGGTAATAAAGTGGCACGCCTGCAACATTGAGAAAGTGAACATAAATGCCATGGAAGACTGTTACATATGATTTCGAGATCTTGATGAATAACTCTGTATTAGTACTGGGACTTTTTAAACAAAACTGTACTCTCTTTTGGCTTTCTTTAAACATTGTAAAAGTGTAAGTTTCATTAGACCCGATTTTCTTAAGCTAGCTTTAAATAGGAAGTGAGGTGGTTGAATGTGGACATAGTCTGTGCAAAGCCAATCTCCATGGCAACGTGACATTATTCTTCCTGGTAGAATCCATTGCTGCGTAGGAAGTGCACGGTGTCCTTCTCCCCACGCTCGTAAATCTGCTCCATGACACATTGAGGCGGTGGAAGGACAGCGAGTGCTGCTCGGATTGCATTGCCCACACTCACCTAAGAAAGGGAGAGAGAATCGACAGTGGTTTTTGAGCGATCAAAGGCTTATTGAGCAGCTTGTACTATTGTACCCATATCATGAGGACAGTGACAACAAACCACAATGCAGAAAATGGGATTCCAATGTGTGCAATTTGTGACTAACCTGGAAGTTTTCTCGTGAGATACGTGCGTAGATCGCTCGAAGGTCTGCTTCACGTGGGCTCACATCATGGTCACCACTAAATGGAGAGATTGTGATTGTGCGTCCCCCAGGAAGCAATGGCAAGTTATTACTCAAACCCCCATCCAGCCACAACTGCAAGCCACATCACAACAACATTGCAACAACTTGAAGGTAACTTAGTTAATTTCAGGGAACAATTGTTTATTACATATGCAACTAGGGAGTTCATAGAACACGTTATCTCATGCAGTGTTGAAGTATCTGCTTCAATTTAAATAAAATAATTATTTTAAAGATCACAAGTTTAGTGCTATTGAGGCAGTCTTATCCATCACCCTTATCCATCACCCTTTTTAACATGTCCAAGTACTGCTAAACGGAAGGATTTTGAAAGTTCAAATGTGATTTGTGTTCTACAGTGTTCAAGTATATTGTTGCCGATTTTCGCGCCCGCCGGCGTGCGACGGCCACGTAACTCGAATCGCGGCACGTCGCCCACCGGACGGACAATCCAGTCGTGACCCTCTCGGACTAACGCCGGGAACCAGTCACGGGTGGACCTTTCGGTCTCACCGCGATCGAGCCAATCAGCCCCCGCGTGGGATAGGGTTGCTCGCCAAATTCGAACTACCTAAGTACCCACGCGGAGGGTAGACCGGGCGATCGCACCTCGCCGCAGGTCGACTTCGGACACGGGCCACTTAAGCGACCCGTTCCGACTATCAGAATAACCGAGC
The DNA here is from genome assembly GCF_056783735.1 of Eptatretus burgeri. Lineage (NCBI taxonomy): Eukaryota > Metazoa > Chordata > Myxini > Myxiniformes > Myxinidae > Eptatretus > Eptatretus burgeri. The sequence continues at coordinate 65,654,563 of NC_140965.1, forward strand.
GGTGTTATCGTCGACCTCGACGGTTCGATTAATTATCGGGCGTATTCAGCCCACTACCAACCCTTTACGTGAAGCAAGATGGGGATTCAATGGAGGAAAAGACGAAGCGAAGCGGGAGAACAGTTCAACAATAAAGCACGTTTATTCTCGGCACACGGGAAGCACACAAATACAATTCCACCAAATGCACACAAAAAAGAAAACACAATTCCATTTACACAAAAAGCAAACACAAAAAGGAAAACACAGTGCAGAGCTAATTCCGACTACCGAGCACACGGCAACACTTATACAATTCTACTTCACAGACGGCGCCGACAACACATACCCAAAACCAAGGAAAAGAAATACCCTCAAGAATGAGGTAGGCCTGGGGCCGAGACCTGGTCGGGCCTACCCGTCTGGTGATGAGACGCGGAGCGGCGATGGCCCCGCAACCCGCGGGCCTCGTGGACAGTGCCTGGCAGGGGGGGGGGAACGGGGCCCCCTTGGTCGCACTATCTCAGCGCGGGGGGAAACAGGAGGGGGGTTGCTGATGCTCGGGGTATAGAGGATCTTTATTATGTGCGACGAGCGTCTCCACCTCGGCCAGGTCGCGCTGCCGGCCTCCCTCGGGCGCGCAGCTCCTTGCACGACGCGAGCACCCTTCGTCCGACTCGCCGCCTCTCCACAGCTCGTCCCCTCCGTTCCGACTCTCCTTCGCCTCGTTCCGACCTTTACGACTCCCTTCTTCCTCGTTCCGACTTTTACTACTCCTTTCACTGACGAACACCGTCCTTTTATCCCCCCCGTAACTTCGCCTTTGACCCCCTCCCTTTGACCTTTCAACTCGCTCCCCATTGGCCCGAGAAAAAGTGGGCGTGAAGGCTTTTTGATCCACAAATTTGCATATATCGATCGCCCTGGGGGCGGGGCCAATTCGCCCCTCGCTCACCGATTGGACGGCAAAAAGTGGGCGTGTGTCGTTTTCGATCCGTTTTTGAAGCAGAAAATCCGTGGTTTTGTACACGCTGTTCGACGCGCGTTCTGCATGAGTCCAACACCGGTACCCACAGCGGGGCAAGAACGGTGATGCGATGGTGGCGAGTTGTGACGGTAAAGGTCGTGGCGGTTGTGGTGAAGCGGTGTTGTGGTTGGTGGTTGATGTTGTGGTTGTGGTGATGGCGATCGGTCCAAAATAAAGATAGTAAAAGAAAAACGGCTATCCTGAAGAGTCGCAGCTCGCATAAATGACATGTATTCCCACTAGACAACGGGTTTGGGCCTAACTACACATGCACTTACCGAGATACCTCACCTAAGGGACCTGAATGGTGGTTTGCGAATCTGGTAACCACAACACTACCCCCTTCCCTTTTTACAGACTCGTCCCGAGTCATCAAATTTTCGTGTGCCATCATGTGTAGTTTTCCCCTAGTACATTTTACCTACGGATCCCTGAGTGCGACATTCATGGTATTCGTGTCCCCAAAATAAATAACCTGAGGGCTGCGTAACTATCTAAACAAACTCACTCATACGGACGACTTAAATAAAATTGCCGGCGCTAAGACAAACATGCCGGGGGCGCACTCATATGTACAGTACATCTTACCTTAACTTACAAATCTTACACTAAACCATGGCCCAGGATCACTGAACTCTGCAAAAGAAAAGCAGTTAGCAGGGAGCCAGGCTGCCCGCATGCAGTCTCTGGCTCAAACAATGCAGGTGACAGGGAACGTGGCTGGCTGCTCACACGCAGTCCAAGGCCTTCCCTTTTGAACTGAACTCAGTGAACCACAACGGTGCTTGGGCTGCACAACGCAGTCTCCGTGCCAGCTCAAGTGGCACACGCAATGAACACAACGAATGGATGCATGGACACAAACACGGTGCACGGGCCGCCACTGCAGGCCCGTGTTGTAGCTGCCAACAGGGCAGTTCTTGCAGCTTGCAAACTGTTGCCTTGATCCTGGCGCACATGGAAATGAACAGGGGGGGGGGCAAAGCAAAAATTGAACGGGGCTGGTGAACGTGGGCAGTGGGCATGGCATGGCAAAGGTAGCAGGCAAACACAGCCCGCAGAAGAAGGCCGCTGCAGGCAAACTCAGCCCGCAGAACCAGGCCGGCACAGGCCTCGAAGAAAAACAGCCAGCAGATGAACTGGCCGGCACAGGCCTTGCAGCACACAGCTGCCGATGAAGTTGGTCGGCCTCCGCCTTGAAGCAAAACACGGCCAGCCGATGAAGTTGGCCAGCCTTTGCCGTTCAATGGAGGTTGGTGGAGGGAGTGCGGTGGTGCTGGCCACTTGGAAGGCGGGCTCGGACCTACCTACCTGTCTCCCTCCCAACCTATCGCCTTTGCCTGTCACTGTACATACCCACTCCCTTAATTTGTCAAACCCCAATTTAGCCCCAACTTATTTTTTTGTTGTTTTTATTTTTACTTCCCCACTATAAATCGTCCCCTAACCCCCTTTATCGTCCTTGTTCGGCTAACCTATTCTGTCACCTAGCCTACTCCCAACCCCTACGTTCCCTTCCCAGAGGGGAATAAGGGAGAGCTAACGTCCTGTGCCGAGGCCCAACTCGAGCCTCAGAATGGCCTCCCCAGAGTTCGGCGATCTTAACACCAAGTGGGTCCAGCGGCCCACAACGACAGCGAGGGGATGGATGGTGCGGAGGGGTACATCTCCTAATCTATCCTAACCATTTAACTGTTAAACTACCCCGGGGCTTTCAACAAGCGCCTCTCGCTTAAACTATTGGTTCTAACAACCCAGATTCCCGTCGCCTGTGTTGGTGTCCTTACAATTTCGGGCCTCGCCCCCCAATTTTCTCTCCGTGCCCTCACACGGTCTCCTGGCTGGGACACGTGGCTCCCTTTGGCAGGCACGACCCTCTGCCGATTCTCCCGCTATGGCACCCCCGGGCACTACACTGCCTCCGAGCCTACCAGCTCCCTAACACCGGGGAGTGCCCCCCATGGCACCTCCCCTGAAACGCACACGTGGCAGGCCGGCCTCCCGGGCCCCTTTCCGAGGGTCACCCGTGCCCACAACACTGCCCACGCGGCTAATGGCGCCCCGGGCCCCCGCACCAAGCAGGCGCACCCGTGCCCACTACGCTATCCCGGCCCCCCATGGGCCCATGGCCTACCGCGGCCGACTAGCCTGGTGCCCGGGTACCCACTCAGCGATACTCACCTTTCGCAGCCACGCTCCCAAGCCCGTCAACAGGGCTCCTGCACCCCTCCAAATGGGTCTCGAGCCTACTTTCCCACCAACAACAAAACGACCTCCATTTTTCAATTTGACTAACCCAGCTAACTCACTTTACTCTGACCCCGGGTCCCTTGGGCGGGAGTCACTCCTCCCCCCAATCACTCATCGCACCATGCATTCCCCATTCACTCCATACACACAGACCCGCTGGCCTCACTCACTCAACAAGTACTCACCTCACAACTCTCCAACTCTTCAACACACTCACCACCGAACTCTGCCATCCTCCTAACTACCTCCCCTAACTAACTCGTGCTCCCACGTCGTCCCTTAAACTAGTAGCACGTTCCTTTTAACACTACGTAGCTAAACTACGTCCCCTCTACACATTCATAAGTCTGTCTCTGTCTCCAAATAATCCCATTAATCAATTTCCCAGGGGGGGAATTTCCTCCCTTCCTACTGGGCTCGTGAACTCGTCGCAAGACTCTGAGAGCCCTGCGCCTCTGCGGGAGCGGCTGTTCCAGCACCGACTCCTCCGGCAAGACATATCCATGAGGGCGTAAGGTCGCCCTTGTAAGGCCTCAGGCGGTCCGCGTGGACGATCCGAGGGAGGGCTCGTGGTCCCATTTTAATTTTTAGGACCACGTCACTGACTTGCGCCAGGACAACCCCCGGGCCCTGCCAAGGTGAGGTGAGCTTCGGGCATCTGCCCTTCCTTCGCCGGGGGTTAAAGAACCAAATCTTTGCCCCCGGTGGGTATTTGCTCACCTGGCTCCGGTGGTCGTACCTGCGCTTCATTTTTATGCCCGCCTGTTGGAGCTGGTGTCGTGCGAAGGCGTGGACCTTCTCCAAGCCCTCCTCCAACCGACGGGCATAGCCCTCCCCCGGGGGCCTATCAAGCCGCTCAGGCGTCGGACCGCACAATAAATCGACGGGGCTTCTCAGCTCCCGTCCATACATCAACAGCGCCGGACTACATGCGGTAGACCCGTGCTGGGACGCGCGATAGGCCATCAGGAGGTACGGAAGGTGTTCGTCCCAGTCCTCCTGGTTAGTGGCGGTGAAGAGGGCCAACTGTTGGACCAGGGTCCTGTTGAACCTCTCCACCATGCCATCAGACTGTGGTCTCAGGGGCGTTGTCCGTGTTTTTCGAAGGGTTCCCATCGTAGCAGCGTTCATGAGCAGCATCGGTGTCCCAAATGACTCAGATTGCTGCTGAGCCGTATCCATCGCTCGAGCCTGATCGACTACCTTGTCAAGAGTGGGTTGCGCTTTCTCTAGTAAGCGTTGCCGTATGTGGGCTGATCTGAGTCCTTGGATGAATGCCTCCCGTGTCGCTTCCTTTCGGTGTTCCTCGGCGCTTACGGCCCGGAAGCTGCCGTCTTTTCCCAGCTGATTCAGAGCTTGCAGGAACTGATCGATTGTCTCCCCGGCTGCTTGCTTGCGTGTGTTGAGAAGATGTCGTATGTATACCTCGTTCTTGGGCTTCACGTAGAGCGCCTGCAGTACGTCAATCGCTGCTTCGTAAGTGTCGCACCCCGAGAAGAGCCTGTATACGCCGGGCGAGACATGATTCACGAGAGCGGCAAATTTGTCAGCTCCCTCCGCGATGATGGTCAGATAGTGTGAGAAGGAGCAGAACCAATGTGACCATTTCATTTCTGCGTCAGTCGTGTTTGGGTCTGCGTCGAACCTCTCTGGTTTGTAGATCTTGTCCATCTTTGGTTGAGAGAGCCGAGAAAATCAAGTGGTTGATGTTGTGGTTGTGGTGATGGCGATCGGTCCAAAATAAAGATAGTAAAAGAAAAACGGCTATCCTGAAGAGTCGCAGCTCGCATAAATGACATGTATTCCCACTAGACAACGGGTTTGGGCCTAACTACACATGCACTTACCGAGATACCTCACCTAAGGGACCTGAATGGTGGTTTGCGAATCTGGTAACCACAACAATATAATTAAATTCAAATAAAATAAAGATTGTAAAAGTCGTATAAATAAATTAATTCCGGAATTCACCGCCATTGAAGCAGTGTCGATTACACCACTTTATCTAACATGTCACATTAGTTCTTCATGCCTGTTGTTTGTGTCGTTTATGACGTCTTTAAAAGCAGTAAGTTTCCTGTTTGGAATGATTTTCAATTTTGTTTGACCACCAGGCAGGCAGACAGAGTAAGAAAAATCTCACTCTTCTCTGTGCATGTGTGATCGAGCCAAATTCAGAAACAAAAGTAATGTAAAATGGCAGGTTTGTTTTCCAATACATGTTCAAAATATAACAAGTTAAATTTTAAAAAAGATTCGTCCTTGTCACACACCCAACCTGTCCATCAAGTTTTCTCTGAATCCATCCATAACTTTTTGAGATATCGTTTTTGACCCTATCTCTTGATGGTGAAGAATCACTTTTTTTTAATTTCAGATCCGCATCCAGATCCGGATCTTCACCAAAATTGAATCAATTCGTTCTTGTCACACACCCAACCTGTCCTGCAAGTTTCATCTAAATCCGTCTATTAAGCTTTTTGAGATATCGTGCTCACCGACAGCCAAACAAACGAGAAAGATGTCGTGCAGAGCACGATACTTGTGAAATCCAAATAAACAATAGTTGCCATGGAAACAGCAATTTAGTAATTTTGAAAATTTGAACTATCAAGTGTTTTACATGATGGAATGTTGTGCATAACAAATTTTGTTGATACATTTTCTAATTGCCACCGAATAGGTGTTTTACATGTTTTGGATGGCACTGACCTTTACCTTTGAATAATCTTGACCAGATTTTATACACATACAAGTATACTGTACATACATACAATTACGCTGTGTAAGTTTCATTCTGATACCTTGTAAAATTCCTGAGGTTTGGAAATAATAGAATCGCAAACAAAATGCCATTTGATTATATAATAATAGGCATGAATTGTTGCCATTGACACCATTTCCTTTTTTGCAACGCGGGACTCTTCTCTTTGCAATGTGAGATATTTTCGATACCACATGGGACTTTTCTAAGCTACCAAGGAAGAAGAGCAGAACCTGAAAAAAAAGAAAGAAATTAATTGTATTTTGTGCCCTCTCTTTTATTTATTTTTTTTGTATACCTTGTCGAGGCTCGTGTGAGAGCGAACACACAACGCACATCAAGGGGGGCATGAGACAAGAGGGGAGGGAGTGGGAATGACAAAACAGTGGGGAACAGAGACATTAGGAGATCTGTGGAAGGGAGAGGGATGGGATGGGGAACGTGGGGAATAGAAGATGGACATTACAGGGACTTTCAGGAAGGAAAGCAGGGAATTTGAAGGAGGTGGGCTTGGGTGGATTATCGGGGATAGAAAAGATCGAGGATTTGGATGGGGGATGATAAGAGGTGGTGGTGAACAGCTGTTTTGAAGGTCTGGAGGGAAGAATGTGAATGAATAGAGTGAGGGAGTTTATTCCAAAGGTGGGAAAAAAGGAACGAAAGAGTGAAGGTGAGCAGCGATTCGTGATTTTGGTAGTTTTACCAGAAGGGGGTTGTTGGCAGACCTGGAACACCCTGTGGAAATGTGGTGGGGACAAATCGTAGAGAGAGCAAGGAGGGCAAGGCTGGAGAGGAGACGGTAGAAGACAGAAAGACCACTGACCAACCTGCGGTGATTGAGTGAGAGGCCCAAAGACTCAGCCTCTTTGCGGGAGATGCCAATGATCCGAAATACCTTGGTTTCTACAGCGTGAAGCCGAGAAAGGTGGGAGGCAGGAGCACCAGCCCAGAGGGGAGAGCAGTACTCCATCAGGCTGCAGAAAAAGCTTTGTAAGTGGTCAGGAGCTCAGGTGGGGCCGAGGAAGGACTTTGCACGACAGAGGATTCCCAATTGGCGACTGGCTTTGGAGGCGAGGTTGGAAATGTGGCTTTCCCAGGAAAGGTCATGGCAGATAGTGAGACCCAGAAGCTTGAAAGAGAGGACTTCTTCCAGAGGATTGTTGAGAAAGTGGATGGGGGGGGGGTACTTGGTACTGAGGCGATTTACCAATGGTACTTTACTTGGTACTGAGGCGATTTACCAATGAGGGTGGTTGGTGGGGGGCTTTTAATTATGGCTGGTAACCCTCAAGTGTTACTTCAGAAGGTCCTCAAACAGAAGATCCAATGGGTTGATAAGGTCTTCGGGGTCTAAAGGTTATAATGGAGTCTATTGGGTCGACAGGGTCTTCGTGGTTATTTGGGTTATAAAGGGTCTAAAGGATCTTTTTTTTTGTATACATAGTCGAGGCTCAATACACTGAATGGATAAGGATGTAACAGGCAAAAACGGGATGCAAAACATGCAAATGGAGCAGTAGAGAAAGTGGGGAAACACCAACAGCAGATTTGAAGGCCAAGATAGAGGGAGACATGGATAAACAATGGGTGTGGACAAAATTGATACAGAAGGAAACTCTCAAGGGAAGACTGAAAATTTGGAAGAAGAAGGGATTTGGGTGGCGTTAACGAGGATAGAAAAGATCATGGATTTGGATTTGGGACAATCTGAGATTGTGGTGAACAACTGTCTTGAAGATCTGGAGGGAAGAATGAGATTGAAGAGAATGTGGAAGTTGATTCCACAGGTGGGATAATAGAGAAACAAATGAGTGGAGATGAGCAGTGATGCTGCATTTAGGTAGTTTCGCCAGAAGGGGGTTGATGGTGGACCGAGTGAGCCTTGCAGAAACCTGAAAGGGGGGGGGGGGGAGAGGAAACATGGAAAGACCAGAGGGTACAAGACCAGAAAGGAGCCGGAGAAGACAGAGAGACCACTGGCATATCTGCAATGGTGAAGCTTCATCGTGGGAGATTCTAATAATCTTAAAGGGCCATTGGTTTCAACTGCGTCAAGCTGAGCAAGATGTGAGGCAAGGGAGCCAGCCCAGAGGGGAGCTAGCAGTATTCCATCAAGCTGCAGATAATGGCCTTGTCGGTGGATAGGAGTTCAGGTGTGACAAACAAGGACTTTGTACAACAGAGGATGCCCAGTTGGCATCTCGCTTTAGAGGCCAATTTGAAATGTGGTTTACCTAAGAAAGATCATGGCTGATTGGCCCAGGAGTTTGAATGACTGAACTTCCTCAAGGGGATTGTTAAGAAAGTATATAGGAAGGTTTGCCATACGGTCCTTTCGAAGAGAGATGGTGAGATTGTGATTTGTCATGTTTGAAAGACATATTCCAAGTGTTTGACAATCTTGTGATTTTTTTTTCAAGGTCTGAAGAGAGGGAAGAGGCTGCAGCCTGTCTGAATGATGAGTGATGTCATGGAAGAGGGTTGAATCATCAGTAAATAAATAAAGAGGATTTTCGTCTGAAACCTGAGGCCGATCACATTGACAAGGACCGTGACACTTATCAGCTCCAATCTTTAGATATTTTATCATCATTTCAATGGTCGTTTTGCTCATTTTACACTGAACGGAAAAGTCGAGCTTTGGATTGGTGTATGCTGGAGCAGCCAGGTTCATAACCCACAGGAGTTGTAATAATAATTATCATCATCATTATGAGTTCCCTTAGAAACTGTAACACAAGAGGAGGCCATTAGGCTCATCAAATTCTGCACTATGATTGCCACATATGGTTGTTTCGCCATGCTCTATCCTTTGTAACTGCTGGGCATCAAGCAATGAAGCATTTTAAAGTCTATTATGACTTGGCTGGGATCAGGTTTGAACTGCCTACCTCCCAGACTCAGACTGGACAGTCTAACCATGTTACACCACCGAGTATAGTTAAGTCGTATTTCATATAAACAGTGGATTTTATCAACTAAAGTTGTGGGAAACGAGTTGTGGCTGACGTTTCGAGAGTTATCCTTTCATCAGAGCAAAAGTGCTTAATGTCAGCTGCACATTGTTTCCCACTGTGGTAAACCTACTCTCATGAAGTTTTCGTTGATAAAATCCATTGCTTATCTTATCTGCCAACCCAGACCGTCGCAAGCCTTTGCTGAGATTCATATTCTGCTGTTTGATTCACCAACTGCTGCTTTCATTGGGTGCTGTCAGCAACATGCTGTGTTTCAAAGGGAAAACCAACTGTGTGTTCTGTCTGCAAAAATGTTGGCATAAAAGGTCGGTGACACATTTTGCAAGCGTAACTTTTGGATCCATTAACATGTCTCCATATAAACGCTGCCAAAATATTAAGGTAAAGAGGATGTGGTCATGAAATGGCTGAGATTGGCTAAGTTGTCTTTTACTGTGTTCAGGTGTGCTTATGTAACTTGCTTCCTCCATCATGTCAAACGACACTTTCCCACTTGTATTAAGGAACATGCCAATGAACGTATCTTACAACAATGACAATGGTAACAGCAATAATATACAATGATAATGTAAACAAACAGATCACCTGATCTCTGTAGCGAACGGGCTCCAATCCAACATAGAAAGGAATAAAGCTACTGGCCTCCAATACCTGTTAAAGAAACACAAAAGTTGCAAAGTAAGTTTGTAAAATGAAAAGTCTGGGGAAAGCCAACATGAAGATTCACTGTTTTAATGGGAACATCAAAAAGATAGAACTGATAAGGTAGTCATAAAATCTAGAAAACCTTGTCAAAAAAAGATTCTTGAAAACAATAGTTACTAGAACTAACGAGAACAGCACTCGGCAGAGCGCATGTAGTCTCGCCTCATGCATTTCAGATTTTTCGGAAAAGGATTTCGATTCAATCCACTATGACTGGAATACAACTTCACCGATGATGTCATCATTATCACCCGTATACCCCATGGACAGTTGATGACATATGCCAAGTTTCAATTTTTTTATTCAGCAGTTTTGGAGATGCCCATATTTTTTCTTTGAATCCAATATGGCAGCCATACCAAATGTGACCTCTGACGACAGAGTTACCAATAAAATATTCTCCACGGGGAGTCCTTATGTTTAAAGTTTCACATTGATTGGCCTAGCGGTTGCAGAGAAAAAAAAATTCAGTGAAAATATATAGATACACACACAGACACACACGGGCTTTACAATAGTTTCGCAACCCCTTTGTGGTGAGACTAACGATATATAAAGGTGGTTGAAAATTTGGGACATTTTTTGAATTCCCAGCCAGGAAACACTGTTCTAGTGTTTCCAGTGCTGCATTGAGGAGTACAGAAGCTGTAGGTTTTTCCACATTGTAAGAAACAAATCAATATGCCTTTCACACTTAAAGGTTAACTGGAGATTCTGATTCTGAGGTACCATACTCTTTTACCAGAGCGTCAGTGTTACCGAAGCAATTTATCGGCAAGGGTTATACTGGGTGGTATCCAAGGGATGGCACACACATTGATTAATCGCCCTGCCTGTGAAACACCGGGATGAGAGTTTATAGCTGGGTCGAGATTCGAACCCAGGCTACACAGCTTACAGGTGAGTGTGCATACCTCAAAGGCCATCCTGCCATCACATTGCTATATGTACTACCCCAATAACTCGAACAATTCAATCACATATTTGACCTTGTAGTTTCCCATCGTGATTTAATCTAGTCAATGAATCATGGTGATTCTTTGTCAAAACGATGTGAAGAACAAGTACATTAGGACACCAGAATTGACCCTTTGCATTCTGTGTTTTGGTGTGGGTCTAGCCCTCAATGCCACAAGGCTTTTCAAGTTATCCCAGTTGACTATGTTACCGTATTTGACTGTAATGTTTGACAATATCAGGTGGCTAAGCTCCAAATACAGCTTCGTTTTGGCCCTAGGGAGAGGAAGAGCTTTGTGTGGCAGTGGGCAGGTGTTGAGAAACAAAGAAAATCTATCTCAAGAATGGATATTTGACCAGAAATGAAGGATGAATTTTGACTGCTCGCTGCATCATTGATTTCCTTGGCTACACTATGTACATATAATGTGGCATGACAGAGTCCCTCCTCACTTTGACCTTTTGATCTAAGAGAACGAATCTGCTTCTAGCTTTTGATTGGTGCACCAATTCAGTGACCCAACATGCAAAATCTTGAAATTACCCTGGAAAATATGGTAAATAGGTAAAATGTTGATGTACAAATTGTCATATTTTGTAATACAAGTGGCACGTTGGTACTGTTAACGAAATGTCCATTACAGTATAATACAGTGTTAAATACAGTATACTGTACTGTTAAACAGCATCAATAACCTGAATGAGCCTGGTGTTGGCTTGACTGTTAGGCGGCTCACTTAAGATCCTAGGGTCTTGCATTGAAGCTCCTGTCGGGCCGTTGAATTAACACCAGGTAGGGTTGGCTCAGCCTGTCATCCTTCCGAAGTCGGCAAAATGAGTACCAGTGTACCGGTAATAGGGGCATTGAATTAGCAGTGCTGCTGCACTCCCAGCTAATGATGCGACTCACAGCCTTGTGTTGCACATGATGGAGGAGGAGTAAGCTGAATGGAGAGATCAGTAATATTAGAGGGAAGGAGACAGGACTTTATACATTATGAAGGAGGTGGTTACAAGGGGATATCATAGATTGATATAGATGTTTCAGATAATCTTTTTGCGTATGTAGCACAGGGCCATGGGGGTAGCATCATTGACTGAGGGTGCAATTTGGAATTTGGCCATGGTGCTGGCAAAAGCTTGCCCACTCTTCACGAAGGATGCTTGCAACAAATGCTAGCAGATGGAATTCCCATTTAACATCCATCCAAGGGACGGAACACACACATTGATGAACCACCCTGCCTGTGAAACACCGGGATGACAGTTTATAGCTGGGTTGGGATTTGAACCCTTGCGAGACAGCTTAAAGGCAAGTGAATGTACCTCTAGGCCATCCTGTCAGTCTGTTTAAGATAATGAAGGCTATGAACAAAATAAGTGCAGAAGAGTTTTTCAGCAGAATTGACAGTGACAGAACCAGGGTCACAGCCTGAAAGCAAAGAAGAGGAGAGTTAGGACAGTAATAAGGTAAGGGGGTCTTTCACTCAGAGAGTAGGTATGGCATGGAATGGTCTCCGTGGAAAGGTAGAGGAGCAGAAAGTGTAGATAAGTTTCAATTGGAATTAGATACTTGGAAGCATTGGAGATTGAGGGGTACAGGGATATTGGCAGGACTTATAGGTAACTTGAGTAAGGATGGGTGATGGTATCTGGTGTTGGTGTAGTGCAGGCTTAATGAGCTGACTGGCCTCCTGCACCAAAATTCCTTGTTATTCCTTGTTAGAATGGGACTTACAACTCTATGCTTGTGAAATCATATTAAAATAAAGCATGTCTGTTTATTTATGGAATCGACTTGGCCATCTCCACCAAATTTTGGAAACATGTTGGGGGGTACCTCTTCCTCCTCCCCCACACCCACAAGGGTGGGTTGAAGTCTTGCGATTTCCACTTGTACTTGTTTACTGATTCCTGCTGAAGGGAGGGGGTATTACTCCCCCCTCCCCCCCCCCACCTATAAAGGCATGCCTCTCAGAAGAAGCGGATGTTTCTGGTGTGAAATTCAGCAACAGGGTAGAAATGTTAAATTATATTTAGTATAAACACACCACTTGGATTATCTTGATCTGCCAAGGAATTGTTTGGATTGTCATTGTGTAACAGCGCATCTAATAGCCTATAACCTGATCGTGATATGAGAAGCTGGCAGGAAAGAGAAAGAAGAGAACATGTTTGTAAGAGGAATATTGTTATTGCTCGACTGGTGTTGTCACGAGGAAAGGACATTTGATCCTCAGAGCTGTTTTGCCTGTTGGAATGTGAGAAATATCTGAGAACCAGTGAGAACATCGCTCTCAGATGATATTGTTACGGTTGTGGAAATTCGCATTACACCATAAAGAGTCCTCAGCTGAGATATCTCGATAGGTCCATGTGTAGTTAGCCCAAACCCGTTGTATAGAGGGAATTTATGTGATTCATCCGGGCTGCGACGCTTTGAGTTAGCCATTTTTCTGTTCTTATTGTTATGTTGGTGCACAAAACAACAACGAACATCGCCACAACCAACATCTCCACGATCACTCCATTCACTCCACGACGCCAACAACCTCGACGCCAACAATCACTCCACTCACGCCACGACGCCACCTTCCACAACTGCGCTACCACCATCTTCACCAGTCGCCATTCATCGAGCATCGTGTGGTCACGATCTCCGCGGGACGGATGGAGGAGCGGAGTGGCAGCGGCAGCAACCAGTGCGTGAAGGGGCATCTTCTGCCAAGATCTCCCGCCCAAAACCGCCCGCGCAAACATCTCCCGCCCAAAACGCCCGCGCGAACATTTCCCGCTTGAATCTCCTTCCCCTCTCCACCGAAGTGAGGAGAGGGAGGAGGGGGGGGAGTGGCGTGTCCTCTCCCGATTCGCGGGTGCGCAATGTGACGCGTCCGAACGGGGCGGGGCACAGGGTGGAGAGAGGGGGAAGGACCTCCCTACAAAAGAGGTGGACAGACAGAGTTTCTGAGGGAATCGTTCGAAACCCAGGGCAGCTCGAAACTGAGAGGATCGTTCGAAACCCAGGGCAGCTCGAAACTGAGAGGATCGTTCGAAATGGAGAGTTCCAGAGAATAGCTCGAAACCGGGAATCGTTTTGTACTGGTCTCGTGTGTGCATCGCCTGTTCGGGTTCTTCTTCTTCTCTTTTGGTTCGGTTGTGCACGGGGCTTCTCGAGCCTGTCGGTGCCGTCCCTGGACGGAGCGCCTGCCATTCCCCACCCCGTCCGCACCGAGATAGCGGGCGAAACCCGATCGAGTTCCCCCCAAAACCCCGTCCGAACTGTCGGGCGCACGGCGTGAGATACGCGCGGCACGAGCTGGTCGGTGCACCACGCCAGAGGGACACGAGGCTGCGGTCGCCAAGGTGGACGACGCGCACAGGGAAGTCGCGACTTCCTTCCTTCTTTTGCTTTGGTGTAAATGTGTGTTGGCGCCGTCTGTGAAGTAAAACTGTTTTAAGTGTTGCCGTGTGTACGCGTATTCGGTTTTAACTCTATCTTTGCTTTATATGTGCATTTTGACTGTATGGCTGTGGATACGTGCTTGCTTTGTGTCTGTGTGTGTAAATAAAATGCTTGCTTGTTGAACTGTTTTCCCATTTCGCTTCGTCGTTTCTTTATTGAATCTCCATCTTGCATCACGTAAGGGGTTGGTAGTGGGTTTAAAATACCCGGTAATTAATCGGAACCGTCAAGGTCGACGATAACACCGCTCGGTTATCCCTGTAGTACGGAACGGGCCGCTCAAGCGGTTCGTGTCCGGAGTCGGCCTGTGGCGTGGTCCCATCCCTCGGCAGATTACCCGCGCGGGTACTTAGGTATATCGACTTTCGGTGATTTACCCTATCTCGCGCGGGTAGACTGAGGACTGGGTGGTGGTGGGGTTAAACCCCCACCCGTGACTGGCTCCGGGCAGTAGTTCCCGGAGGGTCACGACTGAATTGTCGGGCGACGTGCCGCGATTCGAGTTACGTGGCCGTTTGCACGCCGGCGGGCGCGAATTCGCAACAATATGATGATGATGTAGAGTGCTATCGCTGTCATAGATGTTACAAAGAGTGTCCGTGTCTGTCTTGTTGGAGCTGTTCTGTATATCATATGGACTGCAAAAAATTTAATTTTACACAAAAATTCTCCATTACTTACAATTAATATAAAAGACATGGTTGCTTGGACCGAACTCAATTCCTGTAGCTTCAAAGGAATAAAGTCTATAAACGTATATCATTGAATATAAACGCATCTTCACTTTCCTTATTTATTTATCCACGATGAGTACTCCATATGTTCTTCTTTGCACCTATTTATTCCTCCTCTTCTTCTTCTTATACTTCTTCACAAAAATTGTTTTCCAAAATGATCTCTCTCTCCTGCCACACTATTCTTCTTCTTCTTTTCTTCTTCTTTTCTTCTTCTTCTTTTCTTCTTCACAAAGATTCTTTTCCAAAACGATCTATCAGCTAAGTGCTTGGTCCTCCAACCGCACATACAACACCACCTTTCTCTCTGCAGGTCAGGTCAGGTCAGGTATGGGAGCATGCGCCAGACCAGCGCGTCGCTGCTTCCAGTTTCCGCCGGTTCTCCAGGGGCCTCCATCTGGCCATCCTCGAGGCAGATGCCTGGCCCATCCCCATCTCCTTGAGATGCCGATGAACCTGCTGCAACCAGGAGGCACGTGGTCGGCCCGTTGGCCTCCTCCACTCACGAGACTCCTTCGCTGAGAGAATCTGGTGAGCAGGATCAGCGTCAACAAAATGAGCCACATGTCCATACAGCCGCAGCTGACGCTCACGGACTATGCAGTTAACAAATCTCATTTGAGTCTCTCTCAGCAACCACTCGTTGGAAACAAAGTCCGACCAGCGATAGCCAATAATTTTCCGAAGAGACCTGGTACCAAAGGAATTAAGTCTCCATCTCAGATCCTTGGTCAGAGTCCAAGTCTCGCATCCATAGAGCAAGACTGGAAGCACCAAAGACCTGAAGACTCAGATTTCATCGTCTGCACAGGTACCGGCAGTGCCACACCCCATGATCCAGTGAATGCATGACTCCCCAGGCCAGACCCAGACGTCTATTGACCTCTGACTCACAGCCAGCAGAGACATGAATATCACTGCCAAGGTAAGTGAATCCCTCCACGACCTCAACATCCTCACCACAAAGAGGCACAGACAGGACAGCAGCATCCAGGATGTCATTGAAAGCCTGGATCTTAGTTTTGACCCAGGAAACCCGTAATCCCAGTGGCTCCGACTCCTCATTCAGCACCTTGAGGGCCCCCGAAAGGATCGCTAACGTCTCCGCAAAGATGACTGCATCATCTGCGAAATCAAGGTCAGAGATCTTGACATTCTCGAACGATGTACCACAGCTTGATCTCTCTGACATCCTCCCTAGAATCCAGTCCATACAAGTGCTGAAAAGTGTGGGGGCCAGTACACACCCCTGACGAACTCCAGTAACAACTGGAAATAAGTCAGAGATGGTACCACCACACTTCACAGCACTCTCAGTACCAGAGTAGAGTTCAGACATCAGATCGATCAGTTTTGGTGGCAGCCCACGAAGACCAAGAATCCTCCAGAGGGCATCCCAATTCACTGAATCGAACGCTTTACAGAGATCAACATAGGCTGCAAGCAGCCCCTGTCGAAACTCTTGACTGCGTTCGGTGAGGACCTGAAGAACAAGGATATGGTCAATCGTTGACCTCTTTGGTGTCAAGCCTGACTGCTCTGGACGCTGGTGCTCAAGCAGATGGTGGCGAACCCTATCAAGAATTATCCAAGCAAAGACCTTGCCCGGCACTGAGAGCAGCGTCACCCCTCGGTAGTTGTTGCAGTCTTGGCGATCACCCTTCCCTTTCCAGAGAGGGACAACAAGGCCCCTCTTCCAGTCAGATAGGATGATGCCTGTGTTCCAGGCAGAGCACAGAACTGCATGCACCAATATGAGTGCAGCATTTCCACCAGCCTTGAGAAGTTTCGCATGGATGCCACAGATCCCTGGAGCTTTACCCCATTTCAACCGGTTCACCGCAGCCTGTGTTTCCACAAGCGAAGGTGAACCACAGTTGATTGGAGTGTCAGCAACAGGGATGGTAACACGCCTGACTTCCAACTCGACAGCTGGTGGATCAGCCTGGTACAACCGCTCAAAGTAACCGGCCCAGCGGACTTTCACTTCAGACTCCTCTGTCAAGAGCCGACCACCCTCTGCGCTAACTGCAGTACACCGAGGAATGGGCTTGGATGAACGCAATGTGCAAATTCCCCTGTAAGCAGGACGAGAATCACTTGACCACAGGTGATGCTCTACCCCCTCACAGATTCCTCGCACATAGGCCTCCTTGTCCACCCTTAGCGCTCGTGCAGTTTTACGCCTCAGCTCCCTGAACAGCTCAGCTCTGCTATTCAGCCTGGCCCTGTGACTCTGGTCAATTGTATCCAGTGTCCCTTGAGAGACAAAATTCTTCTTTGCCCTATGGTGAGTTCCAAGGCATCCACCGGCAACATCAAGGACGGTTGTCTTGAAGGCACTCCACAACTCTTCAGGACCTCCCAAAGCCCCCAGACCCCAAAAATCTCCACTCAGCCTGTTCGCAAACTCCTCAGCTACCCTCTCATCCTTGAGCTTGCCAACATCCAGCCTCGGCTGGGATGGTACCATTCTCCTGGATTTAAGGTGCAACTTCAGAGTTCCTCCAACAAGCCGGTGGTCAGTATTGAGGAACTGAGCACTCCGGTCGACCCTGCAGTTCTGGATCATCCTCCAGCGACCATCAACGAGGACGTAGTCAATCTCCTTTGCCACACCGCCAGCGTTGGAATACCAAGTCCAGCGATGAGCTTGTGGGCGCTGAAACCACGAACCAGCCACCCTAAGTCCATGACTTCTTGCAAAGTCAAGGAACTTAGTGCTATTCTGGTTCATAGTTCCTGACCCATGGGGACCAACACACGTCTCATAACCATCCCTATCAGTTCTAGTCAATGCATTGAAATCCTCCAAGACTAGAAGTGTATGTCGTCTGGGGCACTGATCAACCACAGACTCGAGCGTAGCAGAGAATGCAGCCTTCACAGTGTGATCACTCGCCTCAGTCGGAGCATAAACAGAGGGAAATGACACATAAGGAATCATGAATCCTTAGTCTCATAATACGCTCATTGACCGGTGTAACCTCAATTATCATTGGAGTCAGCTTATTGGACACAGCCACAGCAACTCCTTGGGAATGGTAACCATCAGAGCGACCAGACCAATAGTAGGTGTAACCACCCACCATGATCTTGCCCCAATCCGGTTTCCGAACCTCAGAGAGAGCTGCAATCCCGATGTCCAAACGCTTTTGCTCAGATGATAACAGAGACAGCTGATCATCCTTTCTTCAGGATAGGACATTCCAGGCACCCACCCGAAGGGACCGCCTAAGGTTAACCCAAGGAGACCGCCGTCTGGTGGATGACACCTCAGCACCACTCCGACACACTCTCCCGCAATCTGACCCAGGAATGTTACCCCATGGTTTCCCTCCTTTCATCAAAGATTCTTCCCACCCATCCCATGATCTTTATCTCCCTTTGTCGAATCTGGGAATTTGGAATTGGCATCCCTCCACATCATGTCCCATATTTCCGTCCCCCCATCCCACCCCCACCCCACCCACTCAAAGCTTCATGTCCCCACTTTCTGCATCCCTCCATTGCAAAAAAATGTTATGTAGAAATTCAAGAGAACTCGGTAGTTTGACAATAGGCAATAGTACAAATTCTACAGAATATTTTTACAATGTCCTCCCCCACCCACTCAATGGTTCCATCTCACCCCACTACCTCAATGCTTCTTCTTCACTCAACCCACTCAAACCTTCCCCTGCATCCCACCCACTCAAACATTCCCCTTCACCCTGTCCTCTCAAAGCCTCAACCTCACCCTGCACCCCACAAAGACCACCCCCCTCCCCTACCTGTCCTGCACCCTCCCCTGTCCCTATTGTGTGGACCTCAAACATCTGAGGTGTCCGCTTCAACCTAACAGATCCCCCAAAGCCAGGCCGTGGTCGATAAACTGGACATCATCTGTTTAACAAAATCCTTGCTCCCACAGGACATCTGTGACTCATTATTGTATCTCTCCCTGGCTATTGTTTCTTCCAATTTGAAAGTCCTGAACCCCACCCCAGCAGCAGAGCTGCACTTTACATCAATAACTCAATTTCTCACGGCCCTGTACTTATCTTGCACCTCTGAACCCCCAAGAGTACCTTTGGTTGTGACTTCCCCTCCGCTTCCAACAATGACGACTCCATCTACATTTCTCTCAGGCATGGACAAACTTTTAACCACTCAGCCCAACTCTCTCTCTTCCTCATATGTCGTGATTTCAATTATCACCATGAAAATTGGCTGGATGTTGGTACCTCTATCATCAGCCATGGCACTTCAGCAAAGGACGTCTGTGACTCCATGGGACTGACTCAATCTGTGAACATTCCAACGCAGATTTCTCCGGATGGCAAATCCTCCCTTCTGGTGCTTAGTGATGGCAAACTTCCCTGAAAATGTCTCCTGCTCTTCCCGTGCTCCAATTGGTTCATCTGATCATATATATGCTTGTGAAAGTCAATATCTCTCTGGCTATTCTCAGAGCTGCCTCAGCACCAGCGAGTCTGGCAAACTGGCAGGGACATCAGGCAGCCATCTCACTTCAGGACTAGTCTCCTATAATCTGCTGCCCCTGATATTGAACAAAGCCTGGAAATTCTTCCCTTCCCTGACAAAGCCTGGGAACAGAAATCTGCTCTCTCTGACATACAGATCCATCCCATGTCGTCTTCAGTTATCCTACCCTTCTTCCTGCTGATAGTACACTGAATCCTGTGGTGAAGCAGTTGCTCTGAAATAACTTTTCTTTTCTTCCTGTAAAGCAAACCCCACCGAAGGCAATCTCCGATCATTCCACAAAGCCCGCAACAAGTATGTCTCCACTGTCAGGAGAGCCAGAAAAGAACATCTTTTTCTTTTTTTTCCAACATGGCTGCCATACCATGTGACCTATGATGTCATAATGATCATAAAAACATTCTACATGAGTAGTTGCACCTATGGGGGAAATTTCATGTCAATTAGACAAGCAGTTGCAGAGGAAATGAATTTAAAAGGGAATCACACATGGATGACTAGAGAAAAAAAAAGAAAGAACAGCCAGAAAAGATTGAACTTTCAAACTTGGCTCCCTCCTCTAAAATCTGGTGGTGCCTTGTTAAGTCTGTCTCTGGAGTATGCTCACCTTCCTTCCCTTCCCTCACTTCAAATAGCACCACAGCCAACTCTACTTTTGGGTTACTGACTTGATCTACTCTCGTAACCAATGTGGGGCTATAAATGGAATCCTTTCATCTCTTCTCCCTATTCAGGCTGGAATCCCCCAAGGCATTGTTCTGGGCACAGTCATATTCTTAATCTTCATCAACAATCTCACTGACTCTCTGGAAAATCCCCTTTTCAATTTTCTGATGACTCCACCATCTGCCATGGCACCCCTCATCCTTCAGACAGCAAGTCTGCAGATTTTTCCCTCCCTTTAGGCCTTGACAAAATCACAAGCTGGTTAAACAGTTGAATGTCTTTCAAGTCAAACAAATCTCACACTCTCACTATCTCTCTCTCTCTCTCGCTCTCTCCGAAAGGACCATATAGCAAATCCTCCCATGTACTTTCTTAACATTTCTCTTGAAGAAGTTCAGTCATTCAAACTCCTGGGTCTCACTATCAGCCATGACTTTCTTGGGCAAACCACATTTCAAAATTGGCCTCAAAAGCCAGTTGCCGACTGTGTATTCTGCGTCGTACAAAGTCCTTCCTTGCAACACCTGAACCCATGTACAAGGCCTTCATCCACAGCTTGATGGAGTACTGCTCTCCTCTGGGCTAGCACCCCTGCCTCACACATTGCTCAGCTTGTCGCCTTGGAAACCAAGGCCTTCAAGATTATTGGAATCTTCCGTGATGAAGCTGAGTTTATGGACCTATCACTTTCCCGTCGGTGGTCTCTCTGTCTTCTACCACCTCCTTTCTGATCTTGCACCCCCTGTTCTTTCTGTGCTTTGTTCCCCCAGGTTCCAGTATGGTGCACATGGTCTACCATCAACCCCTTCTGATGTAACTACCAAAACCCAGAATTACTGCTCACCCCCACTCATCTGTTTCTCATTTTTTTTCACACCTGTAGAACCAACTTCAACATTCTCTTCAATCTCATTCTTCCCTCCAGGATTTTAAGACAGAAGTTCACCACCATCTCAGATCATCTCCCATCCAAAACCATGATTTTCTTTTACATCTGTTAACCTCCCC
The DNA here is from genome assembly GCF_056783735.1 of Eptatretus burgeri. Classification (NCBI taxonomy): domain Eukaryota; kingdom Metazoa; phylum Chordata; class Myxini; order Myxiniformes; family Myxinidae; genus Eptatretus; species Eptatretus burgeri. The sequence continues at coordinate 65,675,582 of NC_140965.1, forward strand.
CTCTCCCCCACTCCCACCAAACCCACCTCCTTCCAACTTTCCAGTTTTTACTTCCTGACTGTTTGCTCCTGTATCCATCTTGTCCACCCCATGCATGCTCTCCTACCACTCATCCCTCCTCATACACATTATTTGTCCAAGTTTCCCTCTATTTTGTCCTTCAACTCTGCTGTTGGTGTTCTCGTTCTCTCGTTCTCTCGTTCTCTCGTTCTCTCGTTCTCTCGTTCTCTCGTTCTCTCGTTCTCTCGTTCTCTCGTTCTCTCGTTCTCTCGTTCTCTCGTTCTCTCGTTCTCTCTCTCTCTCTCTCTCTCTCTCTCTCTCTCTCTCTCTCTCTCTCTCTCTCTCTCTCTCTCTCTCTCTCTCTCTCTCTCTCTCTCTCTCTCTCTCTCTCTCTCTCTCTCTCTCTCTCTCTCTCTCTCTCTCTCTCTCTCTCTCTCTCTCTCTCTCTCTCTGCTGTTCCTTTTGTTCTGTTGCATTCTAATCCATTCAGTGTTGTAGCTCTTCCATGAGCCTTGACTCTGTACAAAAAAAAATGCAAGGGGCTGTTGCGCATAAAGCTGCTAGCTTAACATTAAATGTACAAAAGTGGGCATAGCCATTGTGTATATAGCAACTCATCAAAACAAAGCACACCTTTGAAAATGTATGGGAAATTAGGGTGTCATTTGATGTGCCACAGCAGGAGGCACATCGTATGACTAATATCAATTTGCATACAATTTAACTTGGCAAACGATATTGCCTTCACAACCTGGATGTTCAGAAAGATTTAAAAGCAACCTCACAAGCAGCATGATACGAGAAGTCATCGAGACTCGACCATCACCCGAAGTGGAAAAATATGAGTAAAATATCCTTCAGCTGTGGCACCAAAAGAACTTGTCACAAAAATGTTGTGGCAATACAGTACTATTTTCCCTGATACCTGCTCTTAGTAGAGTATTGTGCTGAGACATAGCAGGGACTTCTCACCGTGATGAGCTCCTCTCGCGAGGAGAACCTGGACACGAGCTCATTGCGGCCACTCCATGCATTTGTGATGGACACAAACAGGCGTCCATCGGCTTTTTCATGTGCGTTGCTCAGAAGTAATTGTTCGATGCCCTCCCTGAAAAGCAAGCACAAAATACACACCATAAGATTGCAGGTCTAAATAATCCTACATATTTTCAGATGTCCATTTGTGGAATTTTCTCATTTTCTCAATATAGTTATTCAATCTCTTCAACCCCACCTTTCCCTCCAAGGCATAAAGTTGGGTCTGCATCGCCACATCCTCAATCTCTACTCATGATCTTTGCTATTCTAATTAATCCTTCTCTATACTTTTCATCTATTTGCCAGTTTCTATATTTCCTTCCCTCTTCTCTTTCCTCCTCCGTCATCCCCTTTACTGTGTCTAGATGTTATCCCATTGCAGGTGTGCTGTCTTCTTCCCTGTCACCTCACTCTTTCACGCGTCTGTATTTTGTATCCACAAAAGGTAATTGGTAAGGTCTTATGGACAAACATCTCTGACAAACGAACTATATATTATTGTGATCGAGGCATTCCTGCAACGTTCAAAGAAACTCCAGAAATGCTGACATTACCAGAGGAGCTTGCTTCCTAATTTTTGAATCAAACACCTCTTGTTTGTTACAACCTCATCTCAGCTTGATGCCATGGAAACCGAGGCCTTTTAAGATTATTGGAATCTCCCACGATGAAGCTGAGTCTATTAGTCGATCACTTCACCATCACAGACAGGTCGGTTGTTTGTCTGTCTCCTACCGCCTCCTTGCTGGTCTTGTACCCCCTGCTCTTTTCATGCTTTGTCCTCCTTTGCTCTTGTATTCAGTCAAGGCTTGTGAAAGAGCTAGAACGCTGAATGCATGTGTCCTCCCTTACCCCTAATTCCTCCCCACCCCCATTGTTTGTCCAAAGCTGCCTCCATCTTGTTCTTCCACTCTGCTGTTGGTATTTCCCTGCTCTATCAACTGTTCCTTGTGTCCTGATCTGTTCAGTGTACTAATATGAGCTCTTCCACAAGCCTCAACTAGGTATACAAAAAAAAACATGCTCCTCAGGTTAGGGGAATGTTTTTAATTAATGAAATGAGCACAGTTACAAATTTATTGCCACACTTTCCACATCCGAAAGACACATCAGGAAATTGTTGTAAGTAGAACTAGAACGGCACTCTTCGACATCGCGACCTCGACCGATATCCTTCCGCCCACATAATTACATCATTATACATAATAGTACCAAGTTTGATTTAAATCCCTTCAGCTGTTCTCAAGTGTCACATTTGTACGTGACATGACCTCTGACCTTTGACCTCTTCATTCCAAAATCTAATCAGTTAATCTTTGCATCATAATATATACTTACTAGCGATACCCGTGTACATGCACGGAATAGCAGTACAACATAGCTGGTAGCAGACGACAGACCGTACATAGGGAATGACAAAAATACGCATTGTGCAAAATGCAAGTGGTACTATGGAACGCCAAGACTTCCCAAACATTGTCGGCAGGTCCGCTAAGTGCCACAGCAATTTCATAGGGATCGTGTGACGGCTAGCCGAGTTTTTAGTGTGCAAGATTTGTATTATAATAGAGATATCACTGGTTCAAGTTTAAGTTTGGTTTGGTTTTGTAAGTTTGGTCAAAATCCCATCACTGGTTCACAAGTTAGCGCAGTAAAAAAAATTGGTACCGAACGGGACTTCTGACCTTTGACCTCATGACCCCATAATCGAATCAGTTTATCTTTACAATGTTATACATACTTGTACCAAGTTTGACTTAGGTCCCTTTAGCAGTTTAGCCGTTCTTAAGTTATCACGGGAAAGAAAACGTATCATGGAAGCACGGACGGACAGACAGATGGACAACATGAAAACAACATCTACAGAGGAAGGCCACAATCCATTGAATAACTCAAAGCAACAATTATATCAATGAACCAATATGGGGTATATCGGATACGGACGGACCGATATGGGGTTTCATCATAAAAATGAAACCCCATATCGGCCTACAGGAAAGAATAACAGGCAATTAAGAATTATGGTTTTATTTTGCTGAGAAAAATAGCTAGGCCTTTTGAAACCTGTCTGTATACGAGTTTATACGAGAATTGTTTACTTATGACTCTTTGGCATCAATATGATATGCCCCACAGTGCATAGCATGTGTAACCAAAAGGAAATTGGTCTCCGAGCTATGTACAGTAACCTATTTGCAAGGATGATGTCACAGGAAGAGCTTGTTTGTTGTTGGTCTGCCTGAAAGGAGAACTGTTGAAAGACTGGGGTGGTACGCTACAATGGAGATTAGTGATCTGCATTGAACAACCCACGCATAAACATCAGCGTTACTCTCGGTTTAAGTTGTGAAATAAAAGTGCTCCCACTGCTGTCCAGTTTCTTATCTTGTCCCGTTTGTCTCTGTTGTCAGATGTTGTTGCATCACTTTGGTATTTACCTGGACAGATCTTTCTGTGGGAGGGGTAACAGTGTCCATTTCCACTCTTGGTGTAATTAGTGCAGAGATTCAGAATTTGTCAAGGGTACCAGCACATATTGGCCTCCTATTTTCAAGAGGTACCGTAAGATCTTTTTTAATGTTCATAAGCGAGTACTGGGCTGTGAGCACATGACAAAGCCGGGTTAGCATCCCTTTGGAGAGGATGACGTTCTTCATGACGCAGCATCAGACAACAGTTTATAGTTAGACTAGCATAACCCGCGCTCTGCGCGACATGTTGGGTTGGGTGTGTTTGAGAAAGGAACTGATGCAGAGTATCAATAGTAATTTTACTTTAATGCAGTAAGTGGAATACGATTTCACTGTTTCAGAACCATTTTATTTACTTTTTTTTTGTACCATGCACCTCATATGGTCTTTGAGATAATGTAAGCCGAATATCACGTTACTCGAGCGCAGAACAAAGTCGAAGATAGCGCGACACGAAACCACAAACTCGGAAATAATATATAAGATGCTCCTTTTCTCTGGATCAAACTGAGACTGGACTCCGTCAAAGACATGTATACCAACTACATGAGTTCTCCCATCAAGGCTGCTGTACAAATGATGATTTCCCCTCATGTATATTAAATTTTTTTCATTTTATTGTGTGGCATCTGAGCTCATGTAGGACATTTTATGGAAATCCAATGATAGTTAAATAATGGAGGGCAAAAGTGAACATTTTACATTGGGCTCACGGGTGGTGAAAGTTATGAAATAAACAGCTATCAAAGGCATTGCTGTAAAACTTTGTTCATGTGTGTTTTCAAAGGGTGTTGTGACCTAATATTTCAAGAACTTCATATATTTTCATTTCTCTGGATAAAACAATTGAATATTATTAGTTATTCAAGACAAATCTATTCACTAGTCAATGAGAAAGACAAACCTAAACATTGATGATGTCACATTTCCAAAACTGGAAAAGCAGTTCAACAATAGGGACAGCACTATATGTTGATATAGCGCAAGCATGGTTGGCCAGGTGGCCTCCTGCGTCAAAGTTCCTTGTATATCTCTGTAACAATTAGCTGTTACCATCATGGGGTGTCTCAAGAAGTTCACGGCAAGGCAAGAATTAATAACGTGCCAGTTCACAGCACCTCTGAGAAGAGGGAAGGCCTACCCTACTCTACCTCGTGACCATTTTCTATATCTCCCCCATCCTCTTGCCTCGTCACAGGGTGGCCCCCAAAAATATAACCCATACTATTGGTTCACGAGTCAGTAAGTGACCACTATATTCGTTATGGGTGTGTGTCTGTCTGTCCCGAGCACAGCTCCGTGGGTTTTCATCCGATCCTGATAAAATTTCGGTGGGAGGTTTATATCATGATCTAGTTGTGTTTTCCTGAGAATGGGCGTGGTGTGCCCATTATGGGCGGAGCCACTCCCAACAAACGTGTTTTTAGGGGGTAGCCGATTTCAAGTTACATCTTCTCCGAGGGGGTTTGTCGAATCTGGCAGGGGTTTCGGTATTTGGTTAGCCCAATGGCACCTTCATAGCCCCACGGAGCTCGATTTTTCATTTTCGCCCCAAGGTCAAGGTCACAAGGTCACGAACTTAGAAAATGTCAAAAAAAAAAAATCAATAAATTGGGCATCGAACTCCTCGGGTTTTCAACTGTTTTGAATGAAAGTTGGTATGCAAGTCGTGCTCTTAGAGTACGACAACTTTCATTTACGTTTTTCCGAATTCCAGCCAGTTTGCCCATGGCATCCCCTCGAAGGTCAAAAAATAAAAAAGGCGAACCGTGTACATTGCTCGTGAACCATCGCCGTCTCCAGACTTGTGTAATATAAATCGTCATTTATCACTCAAATGGCACAATATTCGGCACAGATTACCTTGAATAGGCCAGGAGTGACTGTGCTTAGATGTGCTGACATGACATACTCCAAATGTTTACCACAGCACTGCAAGCACACTTGGATTGGACGGGCAAAATGGTTAATCGCTGACGCATTCCACTGTTGGAATTAAGCGAATTTTATTGATAATTGTTGCTTTGAGTTATTAATTGGATTGTGGCCTTCCACTGTAGATGTTGTCCTTCAGATATCCCCAAAGAGAAAAATCTGACGGTGACCGATCTGCTAAGTGTGGGGCCAAATCAACAGCAAGTCTTCGACTGATGACTCTGTCACCAAAATACATGTTGTGCCTATTCAGTGAATCATTTAAAGTGTGGGGAGTGTCTCCATCCTGTTTAAACCATTGTTCCTCTCTCAAAACTCCCTTCGACTGCTTCGGGCCTTTGTCAGCCTCAAACCAGAAAGGGTCGAAATTTCCATATTTACCGATTGCGACCCAGGCAATGCATTTTTCTGAGTGGAGAGGTTGCTCGAGCACTGTGTTCGGGGGTGTTGATTCCCATTATATGCAGTTCTTGGAGTTCACATGTCCATAAAATAGGAAATAGCCTCATCAGAAAGCCAGACATTGTCAAGGAAGTTAGTCTTTTCTTCAATCTTGTCTGCAAACCACTGGCACAGTGTCAATCTTTTCTGCATATGGGATGCAGTCAGTTTGTGTTTCATCTGAATTTGGTATGGATACAGTTTCACATCGTGGATGAGAATTCTTCTCACTGATTCATGTGAAATTCAAATGTCTTGACTCCAATGTCCAAGATATTTAGTTGGGCCTCCACACACTAAATCACAAACAAGGTCAATGTTCTCAGGAGACCTTACATGTTGAGGATGTCCCGAATACGTTGGTCCTCCAGCAGTTTTACTGTTGAGATTTGCGACAGTGCCTTTTTCTCTGAATTTTTTTGAACCTGGCATATATCTGCGAATTTCAGGATGAGTTAAATTTGATTCGAGTCTTCTTCTTGGAGTCTTCTTTAACTCTTCTTGTTGGAGTTTTTAAGAAAAATGTTTTTTTTTTTGGCCTTTGTCTAATTTTGCCTTTTAAAAAAGAAAAAGTATTTTGCATAATTGTCCATGGCATCTTTAAAAAGGAAAGAATTGTGGCCAACTTTCATAGTCTGTCTTGTGGTTCATTCTTCTTCAATCACTTGATAAAACAAGAGGTCGTCATTAGTAAGACGGAAGATATTGGACAAAAGGTGGATTCCATATTTTTGAGTCACCCTGTACTACTCCTTCGAGTGTCTGTGTCCTGAAGAGACAGTTTAAGTACGGTCGGCATCATCCATATTTGTCTCGGTTATGTGTGTACCGACGGGTTCTTTTCATTCTTTGTGACTGTTCTAGCATGTCCCCTCCCCATCATAAATTAATTAAACCATTATTTTCCATTTATTTGCTGTGGTTATTGGGATTTTCTTACGTACCTCAGCATCATAATTTCTTCTTGGGGAAAATAATCACGCTAAAATCTTGGCACATGATTTCCATTGTAACAGTAATTCCCACGCTCGTGATACATACATTTGAGCAAATCCCCTCCTGCGCAGGCCAAACTGTGGAGTTTATCCCCAGCGAGGCCGTATAGTTCTTTCTATTGTTCCTTTTGGCAAGACCAAGTCCCATTGCAATATATATTTACCTTCGTCTCACCCCAAAGGGGATGTGAGACTATTGCAATGGTGTGTGTGTGTGTGTGTGTGTGTGTGTGTGTGTGTGTGTGTGTGTGTGTGTGTGTGTGTGTGTGTGTGTGTGTGTGTGTGTGTGTGTGTGTGTGTGTGTGAGAATGTCTATATATTTTTGCTTTAACAATGGTTTTCTCAGCAACTGCTTGTCCATTCGATGCAAAATTTTAAAAATTGGGGAGAGACTCCCTATGGAGACTATTTATTGCTAATTCTGACGTAATAGGTCACATGGTATGGCAACCACATTGGATTAAAGGTAAAAATTTGGACATTATTTTCTTCAAAACCACAAAACGAAAAATAATTGAAACTTGGCATATGTCATCAACTCGCCGTGGGGTGTACAGTGTGATAATGATGACACCATCAGTGAAGTGGTATTCCAGCCACAATTGGTGGAATTGCAATTCTTATCTAAAAAATCTGAAATTTCATATATCCGATCGATGACCGGATGTAAATGAAGAATTTAATGTATGACGTTCATAACCCATTCCAACAAACTATGTGACATAATCAGGTGCATGGATGATACGGGTATGTGGATCACGATAGCAGTGAGCCACAATAGTGGCGTGTTCAGTTAACGATGGTACCTATTTTTGTTCAGAATGAACACGTGAGGTGAGACTATGCACGCTACAAGTGCCGTTCTAGTTTATAATGGAGTTATATCTGAGTATTTACCTCATGATACTGTGAGCCAGATTTCCTGTTTCTTCAATATACTTGCTCAGTCCGTCCATTGTCCACTGTCCTTGTCGTTCATGTAAAAGCGCACGATGTCTCCTGAATATTTTGTCCAGAAAATGTGTTCAAAAGCCTCAATGAACCTTCGAATTTGTAACAAAACAAACAAAAAAAAAAACCAAAAAAAACATGGAGGCACCATTGACATATTGTGTCTGATGCAATAGTTAGTTCCATCTCAACTTTATTAAATTTTGGAGAAACTGATTGATATGAAATAATTTTGTTTGATTAATAGTCATATTTCAAACATAAAATAGCTTCAAGTAACCTATCAACATATACAAGCTGCTGCTACGTTTTATGTTATGAACTGTACAACTGCATGCAGTACAACAATACAAAGCACATAGACATTGTCACGTGCCATTGTACTCTTATCCCATTTCACATTCGTCATCACTAAATGGCTCAGATAAAATAACACGCACATCTCCAACTCTGCCCTCGGGCATCTCCATGGCTGTCGATGCATTGAGACTTCACCATGATTACCCAAAATGCATAATTGTCCATTTTTTGGCCGAAGCTGGAGAGTTAATTTTCTTTTGGGAACGAGACAATTTACCTTGTTTTGTGTCCTTTTACATGTTTACCAATGTTTACCTGAACAGATCATCCCATACTATAGCGGTGCTGTCTGCTTGAATCCAGTCGTGCACAATGTCAATAAACATAGTGAATGAAAAAACAAACAAACAAAGATTTATATAAATTCAGATAAGCATAAATAAACTGAACTCAACTCCTTGGTTTATCGAATGTATATATATATGAAATTCATTTCCAATTTGGACAGGTATTTTGGCTTAACTGACTCAGCGTTCATGGTGCAGTGGATATGCGCCACCTACTGTTCATGAAACAGAATACACACAAGGAAGTTTGGCACAGGAGAAGGCCATTTGGCCTATCATGCCTGTGCTGCACCAACCCCAGGATCAACACCTGTCCACGGTCAAGACATTGACAAGTGTACCTATCAAATTCCAATTTAAACTGATCCACCTCCTCCACTGACACTACCTTTTCAGGGAGAATATTCCACGCATTAACCACTCTCCGACTGAAACACCCCATCCAACCTCTCATCTTCTTTACCCTCGAGCCATGGGCCCTGGTCCTAATGACATCAACTCTGCTGAAAACCTCCACTCCACCTTTCTTATCCACATCCTTCATTACCTTAAACATCTCCATCAGATACCCATGCAATTGCCTCCTTTCCAATGTATAAAGCCATCTCATTCAACCGTTCCTCGTAGCTCAGTCGAGCTCGCCCGAGAATCAATCTAATATCTCTTCAGTGTTCCCTCTCAGTGGCAGCTATGTCCTTCCTTAGATGTGGTGACCAAAACTGTATGCAATATTCTATATGAGGCTTCATTAAATTCCTAGTGTTAACACTACCTCTTTTGATTTACAAGTACACACTCCCTATGGGAGAGACAGGAAGGGTCATGTTGTTATCCTCTCTGGGGTATATACAGTGCCTATAGAAAATCTACACCCACTTTCAAAATTTTCACCTTTTGTTGCCTTATAGCCTGGAATTAAATTGCATGATATCAGACTTTTTCCACCTTTATTCACATCGTATTTATTTTCACATCATAACCCACAACTTCCAAGTAAAAAACAAATTTGACAAATTTCATAAGATTAATTAAAAATACAAAACAAGAATACCTTGGTTGGATAAGTGGCCACCCCCCTGAGTTAATACTTGGTGGAAGCATCTTTGACAGCAATTACAGCTATGAGTCTGTTAGGATAGGTCTCTACCAATGAGGCCTTTCAAAAACTCCTTGGTGCTCATGGTTGAGTCTTTGCTGTGAAATGCACTACCCAGCACAGGAAACCTACAAGAACAGCTGATTTTATTCTGAAATAATCAGAATCACTACAATTTAACACAGGTGGAGGCCAATGAACTTTGTGTGTGATTTTGAAGGTGATTGGTTATTCTTGAGGTAATTTACAATTGCTATTATAAGAGAGGTGGACACATATCGAACCAAGATATTCCAGTTTTGTATTTTTAATGAATTTCCTGAAATTTGTATAATTTGTTTTTCATTTGGAAGTTGTGGGTTATGATGTGTAAATAAAGGTGGAAAAAGTCTGATATAGTGGAAATTAATTCCAGGTGGCAAAGCAACAAATGGTGAAAATTTTTCAAGGGGGTGTAAACTTTCTGGAGGCACTGTATATTATAGTAGATCTAGTCTCAGGTCTGTTCTTTTGTAGTGGACATGATAAGCAGAGAATGCCTCAAGGATTTCGAGGATTCCTCCAGATTTCCTTCAGTTTTGTGTTAAGCAGCAGTAGTACATGCGACTGTGTAAAAAGTTAATCATACATGTTTGTGGTTTATAATATTTTCCTTCTGGTAGGCCTCTTCTTCTTCCTCATTTACAAGCCCCCCAAAACGCCATGATAACCTATTTATTCACTTAACACAGCGTTTGTTCAAGGAGGAAAAACCCCTTGGGGAGAGGGGATATTATGAGTATCAATATTGTTTTGTAATAATATTAATGTTATGCTATTATCATTGGTGATGTTATTAGTTTTGTTTTTGGAAGCAGCCTTGTAAAAATGACACGATTAGCGAGCTTAACACAGATATACACCTTAGCATGAACTTCACCGAAGACGGAAACCCCCCTTGGGGAGGGAGGGGGGCAAATGAAGTCACTACAACCTCCATCGTGTGACCCTTCGTCATTCTGTCAAGTTTGGTTGAGATTGGATAAGTAACGACCGAATGTTTCCCAGTCAAAAAACCAGACAGATAGATTGACAGAGAGACACCAAATTGCATATTTCAGCATAATGATCATTTATGCCCCTACGAATACAACCTAAAGCCCTGTTAGCTTTACCTATAACTGCCTGGCACTGTTCTCTTTGCTTACCCCCATTTCTATTACTACCCCCAGATCCTTCTCCTGTGTAGCACGTTCCAGGACTGGAAATAAATTTTAGTTTTTTGGGCTTAAATAGACAATGAACGCTCCAAATATGATGTATGCCCATGATGCTGTTTCTAGTGTTCTGATGTAAGGGATATTGTTTGAAGGATTGATGTTGGAAAGAAGGAAGGGAGAGAGGGAACGAAGAAGGAAGAAAAAAGGCAAATGTTGGGTTGACGTGCAGTGGCTGTGGGGTGTTTGAATGAAACCTGTCTGACATGAACAACGGTTCGGTTTCCTGGTGTGGAACAACATCATACTGTTATATTCACATTTGGTAAATTATATTACATTATTATTTTTATTATTATTTACACAACGCCTGCAGTGAAATTCCTTGTGAATCCATGTAGATGACTACATTAAATTATTATTTGCACAATTATTATTTACATTTTGTTCATTGTCCAAAAGAGATGAAGTAGAGTTGGAAGGAAACAGATTACTTTGAAACCCACTTTTTGTTGTGAGGAAAGGGATGCAATTAATAAATAATTCTATACAATGAGAATAAAAATGAATCTAAATAAACTAAGGCGCCTCACTCTGGACTCAGTCACAGATGGGGGAAGGGAACAAAAACCGGGGGACTCAGCTCTGGCGGCAGCGGGGGCGATGAGGACGACGAGGTGAGCAGACGATGGGCAGGATGATTATCAGGGACAATGCGGTGATGGGCAGGATGACAAACAGGCTCTAGGTGATGAACACAGGCACAGGTGATGTTGGCTTAGCACACAAGACTAACTCCTCAGAGAAAGCTCAGAGTTTATTCTCCTCAGCAGGCTTTTTCCACATCGTGTTCCCCGTTCTCCTCAGACCAACTCTCACCCCCGATTTCCCAACTGCCCGATTAGCTTCTCCCTCTTCTCCCCAGGCAACACTCCGCCTCCTTGATAGGCATCTATTACTCCGCCACTGAAGGCGTTCATCGCTCCGACCCTTGGGAGGTGACGAACACTACTCCCCTCGCTCTCATGCTGAGTTTCCCGGCACCCCCCAGTAGAGGTTGACGTCGAAGTTATACGCACAATTTCCTTAACCATAATCCCTATTACCATGCACCACCCCCTGTATGCAAACAAGACAATTCTTAAGCTAACATTTCCCTACTTACACATCGAGATGCCTAACTACTTGTACATGGACCATGCTATTCTATACATTCCTATCTAACCCCCCTCCCCCTCGCCCCCTGCAAACGTAACAGTATTAACAGCCGAAACTCAACTTCTTGTTTCCCATGATGGTTAGCACACCTCAATCAATGTTTTGTTGGTTTCATCTATTGTTCTACCTTGAAACCATTTTTGTCTATTTCAATATCCTAAATGTATTCATCCATATCACAAAGTTAACTGCGAGAATGAAATATCTTCATGGCACTTCAATTAATTATTCATTGCAATGCTTCATTCCAACTTGCTCCAAGGTGTGAGATTTTCATTTCGTGAAAAACTCTCAACTCAGTCTTTTGTAGAAATTGCATTGGGAACAAGACATACTGAAACAGGAACAGCTCAGGAAAATATATCTCTCTTTCTCTCTCTCTCTCTCTCTGACTCTCTCCCTCTCTCTGACTCTCTCCCTCTCTCTGACTCTCTCCCTCTCTCTGACTCTCTCCCTCTCTCTGACTCTCTCTCTCTCTCTCTCTCTCTCTGACTCTTTCTTTCTCTCTCCCCTTCCGTCTAACAAGCCGAGTGTTCGTAAGGACATTTGGGAGCTTAATTATAGCTACGTAATAGCTCCAGTGGATAAGGCTGCTTATAATTTTGTTGTGGCTTGTAAAAGTTTTATGTCGAGGTTTTATTGAGAGAGCTATGCATTGATACGGTTACTTTCACTCGTATAGGAAATAGCACAAATGTTCCTTGTCATAAGTCACTCCAAGATATGGTGTTGGTGGTGTTGGCTTAGCAGTTAGGGTGGTGACATAACTTGGTGTTGGCTTAGCGGTTAGGGTGGTGGCTTGGGATCCTAGGGTCCTGAGTTCAAGCCACGTTGGCTGCTGAATTAACACCAGGGGGTTGACTCAGCCTGTCATCCTTCCGATGTCGGTGAAATGAGTACCAGTGTAGCAGCCAGAAGGCTGCACACGAAGGGAAGGGGTGTGGTCGGATTTATTAAATCTGGTAATGGTGTGGCGCAGGCATGATGTGCCAAATGGCCTCCTCCTGCACATAATTTCCTTGTAATATTATCTCTCAGAATCAGGAAGTTTTAGTTAAAAATTTCGGTATTAAATGTAAAGAGGTAAATCTTTCTATTCCTCGGATTCTCTGGATCCCCAAGATTCATAAGAACCCGTACAAGTATAGGTTTATCGCGGGTGCCAGACTGTTCTCCCAAACAGTTATTGGTTGGAGTTAACTCAGGCTTACAAGTTGTTAGGGAACAGTTCAGGAAATATTGTTTAGCAATTGTGAAGAATTCTGGTATTAACACTTTCTGGAGCATTAATTCTTCTTTAGAGCTCTTAGATAGAATTAGATGCCTCAATATCAAGTCAGTTGAAGTTTTTAATTTTTCAACTTTATATGCAAATTTCGATTTAGTACCAGTGAGAGATTCACTCTTCAAAGTAATTGACAAGGTTTTTAACTCTTTTAATAAGTTTTTATGTGTCAGGTTTGATAGAGCATTCTTTTCTAAAAAGAAACACTGAAGTTTTCATTGTTTTGATAAACAGAGGTTTTAGGATGCTGTTAATTTTATTTTATTTTATATTTTTGTGAGATAATGTTTCAACAGGTTAAGGGTATTCCCATGGGTGGGAATTGTAGCCCCCTACGAACAGACATTTTTCTTATTTTCATTTATGCAGAAACTGATGAAGGAGAAAAAAATGAGGATTAGCTCAAATATTATCTCATACATGTCGTTTCTAGATGATATTTGTGTGGTTAACTATAATTTTTCTTGATGGGCAGCTTCACAAGTTTTATCCAGATAACCTGATTGCAAACAGGAGTGGTAATGATTGTACAGTTGCTGCATATCTGGATGTGTTGGTTAGATTTGGACAGAATGGTTTTAGTACAAGTGTATATCATAAAGTTGATGATTTTAGTTTCCCTGTTGTCTTGTACACCTTTCCAGGTTGCAATGTACCAATTAAAATGGGTTACAATGTCTTTTCATCTCAGCTACTTGGATTTGCAAGAATTTGTTCAGTAAAAGATGATTTTGTTGAACATGCTGAGAAGGTTTTTTTTCATCATGTTAAACAGAGGATATTTGGCTGATTGTTTGATCAGGTCTTGTGAGAATGTCCTTAGACTCCATCATCACCTTTTATTTAAGTTTGGTTGGTTTTCATCTAAACAAGTTCCTATTGAATTTGATATAATAATAATTAATTAAGTGAAGTAAATTATTTAATTAATATTATTGATTTCATTTTTATTATTTTTTAATAGATGGTATTAAATAATGGAAGTACTTAGATAAAAATACAAGAAATAAATATTATTTATAAAATACATTATAAATAAGCATTAAAATAATTTATTGGTGGTTGCTAAGATACACAATGCAGTATGTTAAAATCGGTTGTTAATGACAGTTTGAATATTTGAATGACAGTTTGAGTCAATGGTTCGATGGAGGTGCTGTGTAATGGACATGTCTATCAGGTAAGGTGTTTATTGCTTAATATATTATCATATAAAGTGATGTATGATTAAAGGTATTCATATGTCATAATACTTTAAATAAAAGTAATAATTAAATAAGTTTGAATAAGGATATTGCATTGCTATGTTGACTGACTGTCTGGACACAACTTTGGGTTGAAGGCCCATTGATGTTGAGTAATCTACTGATTTGGATTCGCTGTTTGGAGAGGTTCTGGGCTGAAAGGATTGAAACCTCTATGATAAACGGTGCCCAACTGATATTATCTGGGCAGTTGGGAAATCAGTCAATTGCTTATAAGTTAAGGTTATAACTTCAAATTTAATAGCGTATGTAAGTACTTACCTGTCCATAATATATCTGTGTTTGTGTGTTTATCGATGTGTGTTTGTGTGTGTGGTGTTTATAGATTTGTGTGTGTGTGTGTGTGTGTGTGTGGTGTTTATAGATGTGTGTGTGTGTGTATGTGTGTGTGTGTGTGGTGTTTATAGATGTGTGTGTGTGTGTGTGTGTGTGTGTGTGTGTGTGTGTGTGTGTGTGTGTGTGTGTGTGTGTGTGTGTGTGGTTATAGATGTGTGTGTGCTTCTTGTTATATCTGGCTTTCTTCTTGGGACTACGGTGCAGTAATTGGTCTTTATTTTGATTCTCCCCACCACCCAAGTACAATTTTTAAGGGTAGATCAAAGCAGACCAATTATTGGCTGCTGTAGCAGCTTAGAGGTTAACGCCCAAGGCTGGCAGGATTGCCCAGAGGTATGCACACTTTCCTCTGAGCCGTCCAGTCTGGATTTGAATCTTGGCCCAGCTGCAGACCATCACCCTGGTATCTTACAGGCAGGGCGAGGCATCAAAGTGCCGTCAAACTTGGCACCCCATCTGCCAGCATTAGTTGGTGGATGTTAAAGATTGCATGGTGTCCTTCAAGAAGAGTAGGCAATCTCCCTGAACAAATAGCAACTTCTTGCTTGAACCTACAGGAGGCATTGCATCAGTGGCAAAGCCAGGCACTCAGCCAATGATGCTCCTCAAAGCCATGTGCTGCATATGGAAAAAGAAGAAGGAGGAGGCTAACACCAAGCCTCACCTCACCCAGCAATCCTTTACAACCCTAAATGTTCATTGAGTCACTTCCATTTAGCTAAAAATTACAATTATACTTCATACTACAAGGTGGGGCAAAGTCATGCACCATCAGGGATTTTGCTGTGGGACTACAGTAATTGCATTTTTCTTTGTTTTGTTCAATTAAATGATGGCTGCAAACTTATCTAAAGATGAGAGGGTGGAGGTGGTTTTAATGAGTTCAAAGCCATGTATTTCTAATGGATCAATTTCTTCTGAATTTAATGAAAAACAGCCAAAGAGGTCACCAATTGATCAGGAAATTGGTGGAAGAACAATTGACTTCAACGAAATGAAACATTTTGAGACGGTGTTAAGAAATGTTCAAACATCATGTGTACGTTGAATTTAAAATTGTTTCTAAGTTAATGGCTAATAATTTGAACATTTACTGTCATTTACCTTTATGCCAACCTGTACAATGGGAACGAAAATATAATTGTACTTTTAGCTCAATGTAAGTGATCAGAAGTCAGGTATTTTTTTGATGGACAGGGTAATACTTGGCTTTTGATGTCAAAGCTGCAAAGAAACTCACCTCAGTTGCGCACGAAAGTCGAAGCCTGGGGTGATAGCTCCGATCGGCTGATTGCGAACGTTCTGCGACAGCTCCATCACAAACTTGTTTGCACGCTATAAAAAGGACAATTTCTCTTTAACCTTAAAGTGAATGCTCTCAGAGCAATAGTGTAAAATAAGCATCAAGAATTGCGCCGTGTCACCCGTAGGTGGCCCGCATGTCTACAGGTGGTTTTGCGCCATTGATTTTGCAAACTTAAAGAGCAGGTTTTGGGTCGCTGATTACTTCGCGTGATTCAAAGGTTGTAATCACATTAATAATCGTTGGGCAATTATTTTCTTACATTTGAAACTTAAAATATGCTAAAATTAACTTTTAAGTCAAAACTTTTGTCAGTGATTGAAAAACAGACCGGAATTTACCGAAGATGCTATGACGTCACATTCTCCGAAAACTTCGTGAACATTCGGAAACAGCATGTGAACAATGGTGAGATGCGAATCAGAGAGTGATTTCAGTGGCGATGAAATTGAGTGTTTTAATTCCGATATTTCCGAGGACGAGTCGGAGGATGATGGAAATTTATACTATGGAGTTTCTGGCCCTGAGCCATATAAATTTGAGCCACTTGCAAGTGCCAGAAAACGGCCTATTTCGTGTACAAGTGACAGGACTGACTGACTGGCAGTTCACACTGACAGACTCCACCAGACAGATTGGTTTGTAGATTTTCATTTTCTTGTTCGATGCAGAAAATAATGTAAAGTTTGATTCGTCTGTGACTTAATATAATAATTTTTAACCCTCTAGTCACTCAAGAGTCAGAAATAGAATGAATCTATAATGGACCCAAATATATTATACACCATAGCCTTGGCGTTGAGGTCTTTCTGACAGCTGAGCTTGACCCCAGCGAAAGTGAACGGTTAGAACAAACCCCAACTTTCAAGAGACTGTTGTGGCATATACATACCAAAACATGTTTAGCCTCATTGGGAAATATTCTACCAAATTAAAAAAAAAAGTGAAAATTGATCAATTTTTTTTTACAATTGAAATGAAATAGCCCAATTTGCTGATGCTGTTAAAAAAGTAATTTAATCAACAATAAGTTGATTTGTTGAGAATTTTTTTCATGCTTGTGTTTTTCAGAAAGTTTATTTATGTGTTTTTCCATGTACTCTTTAAGAATACATTTCAAGGTTTTTCTCACTTAAACTCAACAATTGATTCTGTGACAGAGCAGTATCTGGAGAACTTGTCAACCAACAACTCATATTCACAGAGTGGTGATCAGATGTGTTTATGCCTTCGTAATCCTCGGCTGTGAAATGGTCACCACAAATGACAAGTCCATCCAAAGGGTCCTCTTTACCCGTTTTCTTTGGGGGAAAATTCGCCCGTTTTGTTTGTACAAATCTTATCCACTGCCGGCAAATGTTTGATTCCTTCGGGAATCGGTGGGAGCGATTACCCGTTTTCCAGCCATTTTCGCAAAACATGATGACACACGTACGAGGCATGATGTACAAATATCCAAATAACTTTGTTCTACAATAATTCAAAATAAAAAAGGATAATATAGAGAGTTGCAAGCTCAAAAAAAGCGAAAGAATGGCCTGCTGAACTGGACACTTTTTCAATGAGCGAGTGAGCGTCCGCTTTGTTTTGGAGAACGTGACATCAACATCCATATATGGCACACGGCTGTTTTTTTCAACAGCCTCGAGAAATAACAACTTCGGAGTTAAATTTTATTAATTTTCCCAATAGTTAGGCAACCATAATAGTTTGCATCGAACTATTTAATGCACATATAATCATCTTGATAAATTTTCAGAACATGTTTGGTGACCTGCAACCTGCTCTTTAATAAAATATCCACAGTACATGAAACCGAGGCCAAGATATGCTGACAGACCGATAGGTTTTCAGGTGATGTTAGCAGGACTGTTGCAACAAGTGCACCAGCTGATGCTCCTGCGTAACCTTGTATGCGTGCCAGCAGTGCACGGCCATTCCGCAACAGCGCTGCACATGCACCCAAGTGGTAGATTCCCATGAAGCCAGCCCCCGCAAATGACAGGTGTATTTCAGCCATGTCTGCAGGTAAAGGATATCACATAACAAACAAACAAACAATGGTTTCGTTTTTGTTAGTGAATTTTGCATTAGTAGTAGTAGTAGTAGTAAGTAAGTAGATCTATTGCAGCGAGCCACCCAGGGTAGGGTAGTCTTTTCAAGGAGGAAGTGGGCTTTGTTAGAAGGGGAAATGTTGGACAAAAGTTTACCGTATGTTTTGGTGTATAAGCCGATACTTTTCAAAGTCCAGGCTTCGACTTGTACTCAATATCGACTTAGCTATGGTTTAGGACATTGAATTTCATAAATGAAAAAAATTTGCAAAGGGTGATATTTTCTGAAATAAATTATATTATGTTTAATTTGAAACACACTTCAGCAAGTTTCCATTTAACGTCATGGATGTGTTCCGAGAAAGTGCGATGCTAAAGGCCCAGTCACACCTTGACGTTTTAGCCAGCAATGGCAACATATCAAAATGTATGTAAAACGCTGGCTTACACTGAGCTTTTGATGTTTTTTTTAAAAAGATTCGGACGTATTCATAACGAATTGGTCATATGCATGACATATTAGTAACGGACACAGAACGTTTCGTTGTGTTATAGCTAACTTATACCAACGAATGCTTAGCCTGTTGTCGGCGTTCAGAACCTATGCCCAACGATAGTCTAACTTATGCATAGCGCTGCACGTATCGCCGACGATCACGTGGCGTAGCCTATTAAAAGGCTGCCGCACAACGATTCAAATCATAACCGCCGGAGAAATGGAAGTGTCAACATCGCAGTCACACCTTGGCGATCTTGCCAGCGTATGCCGACCTCTGAAAAATGCATCTAAAACGCTGACGCACGTCGAATATGGTATGGGTAAGTTTGGTATACGTGAATAGAATGCTAAAGTACGCTATCATACGTCGTAGTAAGTGGATGGAGTACATCTTGAAATTTTAAACGTGTTAAAAAATTTACGATGTACTTGCTGTACATCGTACAGCAAGTACATGTACTTGCCTGTACTGTACATGTACTTTCCTCACACGTTCCGCATGCGATGGGAATAAGTTGTATGCACCATATGCGATCGTTGGCATACGTCGACAAAAGTTACTTGTAAGTTACTCATAAGACGAAACACGTCGAGGTAATGGTTAGCGTCAGTGTTCCAGACTCCCTGGTTTTTTTTTCTTCGGTATGACGGTGATGTTGACGCTTCGATTTCTAGTGCGGTTATAATATAATATAATTAATAGGCTGCCGCTCAACGATTTAAATCATAACCGTACTAGATATCGAAGTGTCAACATCACCGTCATACCAAAGAAAAAAAAAAACCAGGAAGTCTGGAACACTGACGCTAACCATTACCTCGACGTGTTTCGACTTATGAGTAACTTACAAGTAACGTGTGTGGACGTGTGTCAACGATCGCGTAACGTGCCTACAACATGTTACTCATAGGTTAGAAATAAGTTTCGGGTACGCTAAACATTACCTCGACGTGTTTCGACTTATGATTAACTTACAAGTAACGTGTGTCAATGATCGCATAACGTGCCTACAACTTATGGCCAGCGTAGCGGAACGTGTGAGTCATACGCCGGCATAAGTCGTAAAATTTCAAGCATGAAAAAATGAGGACAACCGCAAAGTACAACGATGAAAGCCAGCGTACTACGACGTATGGCAGTGTTTTTAAGCATGCTCTCAATGTTTCCAAAACTTACCCATAACGTATTCGACGTGTGCCAGCGTTTTAGACAAAGTTTTCAAAAATCGGCATAAGCTGGCTAAAACGTCAAGGTGTGACTGGACCTTAAGCAAAGCAAGATATTCCTATCGATGTCATGTTATAATTGGGGGGAGAGAGGAGTGCTTTCCTTGGGCACATTTTTGCTCACCCTAACATAATTTTAACTTCACTTAACTACACATTAGAGAAATTTAAATATCTTTCAATCATGACAAATCTCACACTCTCACTATCTCTCTCCGAAAGGACCGTTTGGCAACCATTCTCCCTCCCCCCACATCAAATTTCCTGTTTTTGCTTCTGTATCGATCTTGTCCACCCCCTGCATCTTCCCCTGCCCCTCATTCTTACCTGCATCCCTTGTTTATCCATCTCCATCTATTTTGTCCCTCAGCTCTGATGATGGCATTCCCCCCCCCCTTCTCTCTCTCTCTCTCTCTCTCTCTCTCTCTCTCTCTCTCTCTCTCTCTCTCTCTCTCTCTCTCTCTCTCTCTCTCTCTCTCTCTCTCTCTCTCTCTCTCTCTGTCTCTGTCTCTGTCTCTGTCTCTGTCTCTGTCTCTGTCTCTGTCTCTGTCTCTGTCTCTGTCTCTGTCTCTGTCTGTCTCTGTCTCTCTCTGTCTCCTTTTGTTATTTTGTGTCCTGATCCATTCTGTGTTCTCGCTCTTCCATGAGCCTTGACTTTGTATACAAAATTTGACATTTAGAAATTATAAACTTATTAATGTGCTTGTCAAGTTCTTCAATAACACAGTGGATGATAAATTACAACAGTTGAGCTGCCCCCAAAAAAAGTTTATTTGGACGGACGGCAAAGTCCTTTCGTTGATCTCATTTCATATGAGATCCATCTTTGTGGGTTCAGCATCTCATCGTCATAAGGGCTAGTAAACCTCTGATATGAATGAAAGGTTGAGTCAGGCATGGGGCTGGAACCCTGGTGCTGTTTTGTTAACTCGTGTTTTCCACTGGCTGGAGCTGCAGTGCATCGCCACTGCTTCACCGGCAGCTTGATAAATTGGACTGAAAACACCAAACACTAATTCGATTTGTAGTCATCAGCTACTAGAATTGGCATCCAGAGCCAAATGAACTTCCCCAGCCCATTGGTGTTACATCAGAGATTTCCTTCTTGTCTTGCTCCGACCATGGATAACCTACAGGACGGGAGGGGGATGAGGTTTTATGGTGCCTCGGACTCAGTGGGTGACGTCTGCAATCATTGGGTATTCGAGGCATTTTGCAAGGGTAACCATTCCACCGGTTAACCCACTTCACCCTCAGCAATCACCGCCATATTGTCCCCGATTGCTTTTGTATAGCTGACCCTCATATCTGAGGGTCGTTAAGCTTTCCGGAACCTGTGGACAGGGGCGGTTGGGGATGGTCGTCCTTGGTGTGTTAACATGAAAACACAACTTCCCCTTTGCAGTCATAGTGTAAAATCTGTGCTGTGTCACGTGATTGGGTTTTCGTATATCATTCCTCGCCCGCTAGGGGTGGCAGGAGTGTACTTCTGGTCGCGCAATAAAGCGGAGTTGATGCTGGCGCGCGTGCTTCTTGCGTCCCACTGCACCTCGTACACTCTAGTTGGCTGACGAGGATGGTTGAATACGGACTTGTGCCCGTTTTCGACGGAGACGACTTCGAATTGTTTTCGGAGCAATTGGAATGCTATTTCCACGTGAACGATGTGGTCGACGAGAGCAAACAGAAGTCGATCTTGCTCGTTTCGCTTTCGCCCGAGCATTATCGGCTACTGGGTGATTTGGTGGCACCGAACAGGCCCCGGGATGACGAGCTGTCGTTTCGGGACATTGTGGAGAAAATGAAAGCACACATGGCGCCGGAGAAGTCATTACAGCTCGCTCGATTCCAGTTCGATCGCCTCTCGAAAGGAGCAGAGGAACGCGTCGCTGATTTCGTGGCGCGGATTAAGCATTCTTCCGTGGCCTGCAAGTTCACGGCGGGGGAGCGGCCAGCTCGGCTCAGATCGTTTTATCGCTGGTTTACGAGATGCGAAGATGGTTTCAGCGGTTTTACGGCTGAAGGATGAAACCATTACATTCGACTCGGCGGTCAGCACGGCTACAGCGGTCGAGCAGACTCGAGGGGATGTTCGAGCCATCACCGGCCACGCGGGGTCGCGAGCACCCCGGGACGCGCGCACACCTTCGATGCGGGTCGGACGTCGCCGCGCGGCCGCGCATGCGGCGGGGTGACCCCGCGGACATGCTTGGGATATGGAGGTCGACACCTGCGCCGTGCATGCCCATGTAAAGGCAACGTGTGTTTGAATTGTCACAAGGTGGGTCATTTGGCGCGTGTGTGCCGTGGGGCGACGGCCACCGTTAAGGTCATGGACGGCGATGTGCGAGGTGACTCGGGGCGGAACCAGCGGCCGTTGTTGAGCCTGTTTTCAATTGGCCCAGCGACGGCGCGCCCGATGACGGTGGAAGTCGAAGTGAACGAAACGCCGATCACGTTCCAGGTCGATACGGGAACAGCGGTGTCGCTCATAGGCGAACAGACCGCGCGTAGACTCAACGGCCTGAAGCTTATCAGGTCAAACCTCACGCTGTTCACGTACACCCGCGAGAAGATAACGCCAGTCGGGATGGCAGACGTGTCTGTGCGGTATCAAGGCCAGGTCGCCACGCTTCGGGTGTACGTCGTGCGGGGGAGGGGGCCGTCTCTCCTCGGCCGAGATTGGATGGCCCGCATCAGGCTAGACTGGGCCGCAGTTCACCTTGTGCAACCCGTGCCGAGCCAGTGGGAGGATCAGTTGGAGGAGATTCTTCAAAGACATCAAGGGTTGTTTAGCGACGACCTTGGGAAACTCAAGGGCATGGAGGCAAAGCTCTTCTTGAAGGAGGGGGTGGTTCCTCGGTTTTATAAACCGCGTCCAGTGCCGTATGCCCTGTGGGACAAGGTCAAGGGTGAACTGGATAGGCTGGAGGCCTGTGGAGTGATCGAACGGGTGTCGTGCTCGGATTGGGCCACCCCGGTTGTCACGGTGCTGAAACGGAATGGAGCAGTCCGATTGTGCGGGGACTTCACATCCACGGTTAACCCGGGGCTCAGCGTGGAGCAATATCCACTGCCGTCAATCGATGAAATATATGCGCGATTGGCGGGGAGTCAATACTTCACGAAGCTAGACCTGCGTGATGCATATTTTCACCTGCCGATGGATCCCGGGAGTAGCGAGCTTTTGACAATCAACACGTGTCAAGGGCTCTATCGATATACCCGACTCTGTTTTGGGATTGCTTTGGCTCCAGCTTTGTGGCAGAAAGCCATGGATCAGGTTTGCATTGGCTTGCCCGCTCAGACCTACCTGGACGATGTGCTCATTGCGGGGAAAACAGCGGACGAACATCTTGCGAACATTGCCCAAGTGCTGACAAAGCTAGAAGCGTGCGGCCTGCGCTTGAACAGGGACAAGTGCGCGTTCTTCAAGCAGCGCTTGGAATACCTCGGGCACATCATCACGCCGGAGGGGCTGTTGAAAGGTCCTCGGAAGGTGGAGGCGATTCAGCACATGCCACCGCCTCGCGACAAGACGCAGCTGCGCTCGTTCATTGGTATGGCCCAGTATTACCAAAGGTTCGTGCGCGGGCTCAGCTCACAACTTGCGCCGTTAACGCGGTTGCTCAAGAAGGACGAGCGCTGGGCTTGGGGGCCTGCACACCAGGCGTCGTTCGACCGCGTCAAGCGGCTGCTCACAGAGGATATGGTCCTCGTGCACTACGAGCCTGCGCGTCCGCTCCTATTGGCATGCAACAGCTCTGCATATGGCATCGGGGCATTTCTCTCCCACAGGATGGACGATGGTTCCGAGCGGCTTGTTTGTTTTGCATCCCGGACCCTGTCCACAGCAGAGCGCGGATATGCCCAGATTGAGCGTGAGGCTCTCAGCCTCATCTGGGGTGTGCGGAGGTTTCATCAATACCTGCTGGGGCGGCATTTCACTTTGCAGACGGATCACAAACCGCTTCAATTCATCCTGAGACCTGAACGCGGGGTGCCGGTGGTAGCAGCCGCGCGAATACAGCGGTGGTGTCTGTTTCTGGGTGCTTACGATTATGATATTCAGTTCCGAAGCACCGAGAAGCATGCTAACTGCGACGGGCTCTCTCGCTTGCCGTGTGCGGAGGGTCCAGCTGCGTCTGAGTTGGGCGACTGGGTCGATGTGTTCACGCTGGGCCAGGTCCAAAGCGGGCCGGTCACGGCCAGGCAGGTCACGGTGGAATCGGCTCGTGATCCGGTGCTTGCCCGTATCGTCCAGGAGATTTCTACGGGGAATTGGAGTGATCTGCCTTCGACACCGGCATTTCAACCTTTCACGTCACGCGCAGCGGAGCTGTCGTTGGTCCAACGGTGCGTAATGTGGGGAATGAGGACGGTGATTCCACCGAGGTTCAGGCAGCGGTGTTTAGAAGAACTGCATGTCAGTCACCTTGGCATCGTGAAGACCAAGAGTCTTGCTCGTAGCCTGTTGTGGTGGCTGGGGTTGGACAAAGACATTGAGCAGTTGGTTAAGCGTTGCGCCACGTGCCAGACAGATGCTGATAACCCGCGTCGAGCTTCGGGTCTCTGGCCTGTGCCAGACCGAGCTTGGCAGAGGGTCCATGTAGATTTTGCGGGACCGGTTAATGGCAAAATGTTTTTGATTGTGATCGATGCATTCTCTAAATGGCCGGAGGTTGTAGTAATGCAGCATACATCAGCAAACATTACAGTAGAGAAACTGCGGACGATCTTTGCTCATAAAGGGTTGCCGGAGATCCTGGTCTCTGATAATGGTCGCAGTTCCTCGCGGGTGTATTTGATGAGTTTATGCGCCAGAATGGTATTCGACATCTAAGGTCCGCACCGTATCATCCTGAGACGAATGACCAAGCTGAGTCGTTTGTCAAGATGTTGAAGCGGGCTTTGCGCAGGGGGGGTGTTGCACCTGTGCAGACGGTGGTCGATGTCTTTTTGCTCCATTACAGGAACGCAGTTCATCCTGTCACGGGTGATTCACCTGCCATTCGTCTCTATGGGCGGGCATTGCGGTCCAGGCTGGATTTGCTGCGACCTGGAGGGTCGGGGAGTGGGGCAATGTCGCGTCCGACGCGGCTGCGCAGCTTCGAGGTGGGGCAACGGGTAATGGTGCGCGATTATTTCCACGGTTCCAAATGGGTGCCGGCGGTGGTCTCTGTGGTGCTGGGGCCGGCGAATTGCATGGTGCGGACTGATGGTGGGGATGTGTGGAAGCGGCACGTGGACCAAATGCATGATCGCTGTTCAGCGTTGCCCCCCCCCACACCTCCCCAGGCCGAACGATGCAGGGACCCCCACCGGTAGTATCGCCGGCACCTGACGTTGTATCGCCGGGGCTGGTTGGGCCGACGCCAAGGGGGTCTTCGCCTGATGCCGTCCTACCCGGGGACGTCGAGCAGGCTGGGCGGTCGGGGGTGGCTGGTGTTGCGGAAAGTGCGAGTCCGGCGAGGGTGTCACCTCGACCGAGCCGGGAGGCGTCTGAGCCTGGGCTGTCTGGTGGCGCTGCCCGTCCGAGGCGGGTCAGGGTGCGGCCGCGGTATTTGGAGGATTATGAGTGTTGATGGGTTTCAGATGGTCATGTTGTGATTGTCCGTTCATCGTGTGACGGGTCATTTTACGAGGGGAGGAGTGTGCTGTGTCACGTGATTGGGTTTTCGTATATCATGCCTCGCCCGCTAGGGGTGGCAGGAATGTACTTCTGGTCGCGCAATAAAGCGGAGTTGATGCTGGCGCGCATGCTTCTTGCGTCCCACTGCACCTCGTACACTCTAGTTAAGCTTTCCGGAACCTGTGGACAGGGGCGGTTGGGGATGGTCGTCCTTGGTGTGTTCACATGAAAACACAACTTCCCCTTTGCAGTCATAGTGTAAAATCTTATACTCATAAAAGGCAATGTGGGCGTGTGTGTGTGTGTGTGTGTGTGTGTGTGTGTGTGTGTGTGTGTGTGTGTGTGTGTGTGTGTGTGTGTGTGTGTGTGTGTGTGTGTGTGTGTGTGTGTGTGTGTGTGTGTGTGTGTGTGTCCTCCATAACTCCAAAATCATAAAACCTATCAGCCTGACATTTTGCATGTATACTGAGAAAACCCCAAGGAAGTGCAAGGGTGAAAATTTGCTGTTTGTGTTAATTAAAACTCCCCTTTTGAAGATAATTAATGGCCTTAATTAATTACTTGCAAATACCACCCTTCACTTCACTGACGGAAATACGAAAGGGGGGAGGGAGAAAAAGAGGGGGGAAGAGGGAAAGAGGGGTGGGGGAGAGAGAGTGGGGAGAGTGAAGAGGAGGAGGGGAAAGGAGAGAGGAGGGAGGGTGTGAGAAGGAGTGGGGGAAGGGAAGACAGTGTGAGGGGAAGGGAAGGCAGATATGCAATGGAGCATTAATTGCGATTCATACCGTCTCATCAAAATTATTCTGCAAAGAAAAACAGTGAAGATGGAAACAAAATAATGTCTGAAATTCATTTTCTATTGGTCATGCTGTAAACAAGGTCCGGAGACAAACTCCCATCCAGACATAAATACCGCCTGGACACATCTGCAGCCAAGCTGTCTGGAGACGCACACCACCTGGACACGTCTGGAGACGCACACCGCCTGGAGGCATCCAGACGCACCTCCCCAGACGCATCCGGAGATGCACACCGCCCAGATGCGTCCGGAGACACACACCGCCCGGAGATGCATACCGCCTGAAGACGCACACCGCCTAGAGGCGTCCAGAGACGCACACCGTCCGGGTGCGTCCAGAGACTCACACCGTCCGGGTGCGTCCAGAGACTCACACCGCCTGGATGTGTGCGGAGACTCACACCGCCTGGAATCGGCAGGTTCGAGTCAGTATGATTACAAACTTCAGTACGTACTTTATGCAACCCTGAAACCTTGAGTAGCTTTCACCAACAAACAATGTTGCAGTTATATAGATGTTTCAGCGATATGTTCACAAACATTATTCTTTACTTTCGACAATGGGCACTTGGCAAGTGGCTTAAGCACTCAATCAAGCACTCCAATTAAATGGTTGAAAAGGAACAGTTGGCCAGGTTGTCACTGCGTACTATAAAAGATCCCTTAAACTTTAAAGCCGGTCTTAGCAGCAGTGAATGAAACAAAATGAATTCATTCACATAATAACTTGATCCGCAAAAGAGTTACAGTTTAATGCAGAACAACCCTAGAGACATCGCAAAATTCAATCACTCATGAAATCAATCTTGCAGAAAATCCGCCATTTTGCCTGCTCGGATGTGCACGCATCACGTGGTACATCGGTTCTGCTTCCGGTTTTTTTTAAACCAGATTTGCTTTGATTCCCTGAAGAGCACCTCGTGAAACCTCAGAAAATATGGATGCAGATCTGGCAGATGCTACAGATAGGCAGTCCCTCGAGGGATGGTGTGAGGTCTTGCAGTGAATTCATTAAATCATATAGCTCAATGAAGCTGGTTAATTGTGTTACGTTCGTAAATTGTTTGTGCACTCAATATAATTCTCCAAAGAGTAGAAAAGGATAAGTTTATTGCTTTGGAAATTTCACATTTTCATGTGTATGTATGGAGGAGGGAAGATAGCCTGGCTTGCTTAAAGTAAATAGGAATATCGGCTTAGTTACAAGACTCGTTATTTCTTCATTTTATCAGATTTCACAATAGATTTCGACACTTGTTTATTCTGGATGATATCCGATCCTCAAAAGCGAAATAATATTTCGATGATATACTTTAATTAGTCCATGAGAGTAGATCATGGAAAAATCGTATCATATAATGCATGAAATCGCTCCAAGCTCCTAATTTGAAAACTTATAGTACTTACAAAAGCGATGTACACAACGATCCAAAGCTATGATGAACAGGCATTCGATAATATGAGTGAGGAAAGTGAAAACAACAACTTTATCTGAAGAAATTGTTGCGGCCTGTTCCATGTCAAGACATGGCTGAGCGGGCCAGAAAACATGGCAGCTTCAGACCCCAGGGAGGTTACCCAGGAAACACCTGAAGACCCAGAGAGCGAGGCGGCCGGGGATCGTCTGATGAAGGATATAATTAAATAAGGTCGCTAATTATCTTCAAAAGGCCGCTAATTATCATAATCCAAACATCCAATTTTCACTCTTGCACTTCCTTGGAGTTTTCTTCATGTGCTTGCAAAGTTTCAGGCTGCCAGATTTTATAGTTTTGGAGTTATGGAGGAGATACACACACTGAGACACACACACTGAGACACACACACACTGACATACACACTGACACACACACTGACACACACACTGACACACACACTGACACACACACACACACACACACACACACACACACACACACAAACATGGCCTTTATTAGTATAGATATCTTTCATCAGATGCTTCTCAGCCACCTTGCTTTCCTCACTCATATTATTGAATGCCTGTTCATCATAGCTGTTTGTGAACACCCGGTGTGAATAAACAATGTTTATGAACACCCGGTGACGTCAGCATTCATTGCTTTCTTTCATTTCCGCACATGCGATCACAAGTATCTCTTAAACTAAGGAGAATTACAAAATTTAAGCTCCAGAATCGAACTTACAAGCAGGTCCAGCTCCTCAAAGTGTTCATTCATCCAATTTGGGCGTCTCCAGGAGGTGTGTGTTGAATATGATGGTTTGGTGATTTCCATTTGCATGCCAAGGACGCCGTTTCTTACCGACCGTTTCGTTGGATTGCTTGCTTGAATGCTTAAGCCACTTGGCGAGCACTCTCCAAGCTGCTTCATTGTTCGTTTCGGGAAAAAGTACACGTGCTTTCAATCTCACATCGATTAGACATACATTTCCACCTTTGTTGGGTCCCACAGTGCCATGCAGTAGGTGTCTCAAGAGGTCTCTCATCCACTGAAAATGTGCAATTTTATTTTTACAGGACATCGCTTTGTTTAACCTTTTTGTGTGATCTCCTTTTTAATCCACCTCTCACTTTGACATTGATACTTTAATTTTTTTTTTTAAAGCTCCATCTGACCAGGTGTTCACCATGTTTGTTCTGGCTGTGAAGGCATAGCGTTGAGGCTGACATTTTGTGTTCTGTGGCTTGATACATTTTTGAATTAAATTTCACTAACTTCCCACTTTAAATCTAATCGTCTCTCACAGAACGCTGTTTCAAGGTAAATCTTTGTGTTTGTCATTTTTATTTACTTTATGCATGTGTACATTTGCACATGTGTGTATGTACATAAACTGTATTACTCCAAAGGCACTTGGCACTGGTGTGTGTGTGTGTGTGATTGGTTATTGATTGTTGGTTGTTATCTCCGTATAGGGGTTTCAGAAAGTGGAATGCAGCCCTCCCAGCTCTCAAAGTATCCACTTCCATATGAGTGTGTGTTTGTGAGTGTGCGCGCGTGTGTGTGTACGTGGAAGTTGCTGTTGTCTGCTATCTCCAAATGTGGGTGGGTTTCAGAAGGTGAAACAGAAACCTACCAGGTGTGTGTGTGTGTGTGTGTGTGTGTGTGTGTGTGTGTGTGTGTGTGTGTGTGTGTGTGTGTGTGTGTGTGTGTGTGTGTGTGTGTGTGTGTGTGTGTGTGTGTGTGTTGTTGATTGGTATCTACATATGTGGGTTTCAGAATGTGGAATGGAATCCTCCCAGGGTAGGCTCAAAGTATCCACCTTTATTTTGGTAAGTGGTAATAATTCATGGACCAAACTGTGAAGTTTTCTGTTTTCAAAGTTTTGTGCCGAGGGCTCTCTTCAGGATCGTCAATGAACCCTGGACAGCTTTGAACTGCAGTTCATTTGTAGTCATATTCGCAGGGATGGTTTTTATTATCTCTGGGAGGTTCTTCATCATCAATCCCAAAGCTCCAACTATCACTGGTACAACTTTGGCATTCTTCAGCTTCCAGGATCTTTTCACTTCATTTTTGAAGTCTTGGTATTCGGTCATTTTCTTGATTTCTGCATCATTTAGTCCAAAATCACTGGTATTAACAACTCAATGGGAAATGTCTTCTTCTCTTTTTTTGTGCCTTAGGATGATATCTGGTAGCAATGCTTTCTTTTTGATGTTCACGCTCGATGGGATCATTAGGTCGTATGTGAGCGGTCGGTACTTCCATGTTTTCAGTGACTGCTTTTGGTTCATGTTTCCACAAATTTTCTGCAACTGGAATATCAAAGTTTTTACAGATGTGCCAGCAGATTACATTATAAACTCTGTTGTGTCATTGTGTGTACAGCTGTTCTGACACGTTCTTTTGCTTGTTTGTTTGTTTGTTTTGTGCTCAGT
This sequence comes from Eptatretus burgeri, assembly GCF_056783735.1. Classification (NCBI taxonomy): domain Eukaryota; kingdom Metazoa; phylum Chordata; class Myxini; order Myxiniformes; family Myxinidae; genus Eptatretus; species Eptatretus burgeri. The sequence goes on from NC_140965.1 coordinate 65,705,832, forward strand.
CATTTAGCATAACATATTATTCTCTTTGCTCATGCCACATGCCACCTCCGCCCCACAACTTTCTCTCTATTTTTTTCCTCCATTCTCATTCTCATTCTCATTCTCATTCTCATTCTCATTCTCATTCTCATTCTCATTCTCATTCTCATTCTCATTCTCATTCTCATTCTCATTCTCTCTCTCTCTCTCTCTCTCTCTCTCTCTCTCTCTCTCTCTCTCTCTCTCTCTCTCTCTCTCTCTCTCTCTCTCTCTCTCTCTCTCTCTCTCTCTCTCTCTCTCTCTCTCTCTCGCACACCCCTCACTCCAGCAGTGTAGAGCAATGTTTGACATTTGGTGAGGTGTCGCTCTCCCCACCTTGCTTCCCCTCCCTCCTCTCCCCTCTCCCCGCTCTGCCTCCCTCCTCTCCCTCTCTCCCCCTTCATCTCTCTTTTTCCCCTCCCCCCATTTCTTACCCCTCCCCTTAATACCACTGTCAGCGAAGCAATGGGATGTATTTGCTGGTATAAAATATATTGGTGGTTTTTGACTCCGTGAGCTGGGGCATGTTCCAAGACAGAAATCTAGCATAGGAAGATCTAGTTGATAACCGCTACATTCAGAATACAGTAATTCTGCTCTGTCGTCTTGACTGTCCATAAGGCATGACCCAAATAAGAGGGACTTACCGACCACCCGAGTAAGTCAACTCAGACCTCTGGAGTCGATGTGTTAAAGGACCCTTTTGGATTTGTAATACATGGTGCACCCAGAGGGGTGAGGGGTAGGGGAGGGATACATCGAGCCAATATATATTATAGCGAACGTAGTGAGCTTCATACTCAATGCGTGCACATGAGAGAATAGGAAACAACAACAACAACAACAACACAATACCCTGGCAATTTGGAATCCGTGTCGTCGGCTATGACCATTTTGCTTCCGGTTTTTGTCATGGGGAATGATGCGTCGTCCCGGGAGATAAAGGCATCGTCGAAGACATGAAAGACCCAAATATCAGACATGGTGTATATTTCCTCCACCGATTTTAATAAAGATATCTCCCGCATCATCAAAAAATAATTTTTAATCGTGATTTACATTATTTGATCACTGATTCCGAATCCAGGCCGAAGTAACCGGAAATTGCAGCATCGAATGTAATAAGAATTCTACGTTCGCTTCTAGGCTTTGCCGATTCCATATAATGCATATATATATATATATATATATATATATATATATATATATATATATATATATATATATATATATATATATATATATATATATATATATATATATATATATATATATATATATATATATATATATATATATATATATATATATATATATGTATATATATGTATATATGTATATATATATGTGTATATATATATATATATGTGTATGTATATATATATATATATATATATATATATATATATATATATATATATATATATATCCTGGTGTTGGCGCAGTGGTTAGGGCAGTGGCTTGGGATCCAAAAGGTCCTGAGTTCAAGCCCCGTTGGGCCACTGAATTAACACCAGGGGGTTGACTCAGCCTGTCATCCTTCCGAGGTCGGCGAAATGAGTACCAGTATACTGGGCCGGTGTATACCCCAGTTAAAATAGGTGTACCATATCCCTGTGCCGTAAGAGGCGACCAGGGTTGCGTCAGGAAGGGCATCCGGCGTAAAACATGTGCCAAATCACTATGCAGATCATACGGATGATCCGCTGTGGCGACCCGAACGGGAGCAGCCGAAAGAAGAAGATATATATATATATATATATATATATATATATATATATATATATATATATATATATATATATATATATATATATATGTTGGGATTTGTACCTTTTTCTTGTTAGCTTTGTTTGTTCCCAGCTTTACTCACTCTCTTACAGTTAAGCAAAGTTACTCCCTAATGCTGCTCACAGCATTCTTGTGGATTACTCAAGCCTGACCCCATCTTTATCTATACACACAGCATTCCAATGTTCCTTTGTGAACAGCAAGCAGGAATATACTTTGAGTAACTGTAAGAGAGTGAGTAAAGTTGGGAACAAACAAAGCTAACAAGAAAAAGGTACAAGACTTATTAAACGCCAGCTGATGACTCGCGCTTACTGGGAATTCCTTGTTCGTGGGACACAGTCTCAAGCCCCAGTCTCCATCACGGACGGGGCTCAGCGGATTACCTGAGCCTGTCGGCGAAGGGCAAGGTACAAATCCCAACATATATATATATATATATATATGTGTGTACATGTTGCACCAGAGTGGAGATGGTCAAACAATTTCCGACATATTTGCATACGTAATAAATAGATGTCATTAAAGACAAAAGTACAACAAAACAACTCCTCATTTTAATAGATTCGCAGCATATTAAACATTAAATTACGTCGTACTGAAGCGTGGTTTTAAATTGTCTTTCCGTCGACGATACAGTATTGAGGGAGAATTCCTCTGCATGTTTGTGATTATTTTGTCCGTTTTGTTTCGCGTGAAACAAAAGGCTTGCTACCTATACACCGTCTGAAAACCACAGCGAACACTGCGTACAAAGTCGTTTATTTTGTGTTACCTGCGAGGCTGTTTGTACGTTTCTCCACTTCTCATGGGCTGAGCCGTGTCGTCCCCACCCGATGTCCGACTCAGAGAGGTTCCGATGAAGGCTTTGGGATGGCTGGTGGTGAGTGGTAAAAGCTGTGGTCCGTGACTGGCTGACGTCGCATTCGCGAGATGCGCGCTTCCATCGCTCCACGTGAACACGAACCAGCGTCACAACACAGACGCATTAGCGGAGCGATTTACATCCTAAAATGGGGCGATCAAAACAGCAAAGTGCACTGTGACGTAGGCCTTCAATTCAAAGGTGTGCTGAGTCTGCTGACGTACGTACGTGTGTGTGTGTGTGTGTGTGTGTGTGTGTGTGTGTGTGTGTGTGTGTGTGTGTGTGTGTGTGTGTGTGTGTGTGTGTGTGTGTGTGTGTGTGTGTGTGTGTGTGTGAGTGTGTATACACTTAGTGTGAGTTTCACATCTGGTAGAAACACCTGTACTTTTACCTTCGAGTCTCCGACATTATTGAACGCCGAACGGTCCCAATTTTTCCCCATCTTGCGGACTGACTGCGGAGAGTTTTTCACCGAAATGTTTCACGAACTGGTTGGTTCAGACTGACTGACGTTCGACTGCAGTTTATTTATTTCTATGTCCATCACGAACGCGAGCAGGCACCACATTCGGGGCGTGTTCAGTTACCAAGCAGCGAACTTGCGGCCGGGAAGACAGACGTTTCTTATCAACAGTTTCGAGCGGAGTGCTTAAGCCACTTGGCGAGCGCTCTCCGAGAAACTTGGTAACTGAACTTTATGCACACACCTGTGGGAGGGCACGACTTGTGATGCAACAACACCTTCCCTGGGGAGCACCGATCCGACAGGTGATGTGTAGTCAGGACTCGGTGAGCAATCGAACTCAAGAGGACAGACAGGTCGTAAATGAGCTCTTTACACCATCCTGTGCCACCAACAAATGCCAAATGGAAGTTTATTAACTACCTGATGTATACACACACATTGTGGGATGAGCTAAAACTTATTGTTCCTTCTTTTCTTGTGCACGAAATGAATTAAAAGCAGAGGTAAAGGTAATTGCTGGGATTTAGTAATGTGTTTACCTTCGTTGGGGAACTGCTTATTAAAGTAATAGTCGGCCTCGATAATTGCAGATAATATATATGTATGTGTGTATATATATATATATATATATATATATATATATATATATATATATATATATATATATATATATATAAACAGAAAAATATATAGACATGTATATATATATATATATATATATATATATATATATATATATATATATATATATTAACAAAAATGCACATATATGTATGTATCTTGGATATACATGTATTTAAATTTATATATATATATGTTTATACAGCTCTGGAAAAAAATTAACAGACCACTGCAAAATTATCAGTTTTTCTTGTTTTACTATTTATAGGTATGTGTTTGAGTAAAATGAACATTTTTGTTTTATTCTATAAACTCCTGACAACATTTCTCCCAAATTCTGAATAAAAAATATTGTCATTTAGAGCATTTATTTGCAGAAAATGACAACTGGTCAAAATAACAACAAAGATTCAGTGTTTTCAGACCTCAAATAATACAAACAAAACAAGTTCATATTCATTTTTAAACAACACAATAGTAATGTTTTAACTTAGGAAGAGTTCAGAAATCAATATTTTGTGGAATAACCCTGATTTTCAATCACAGCTTTCATGCGTCTTGGCATGCTCTCCACCAGTCTTTCACATTGCTGTTGGGTGACTTTATGCCACCTCCTGGCACAAAAATTCAAGCAGCTCGGCTTTGTTTGATTGCTTGTGACCATTCATCTTCCTCTTGATCACATTCCAGAGGTTTTCAATGGGGGTCAGGTCTGGAGATTGGGCTGCCCATGACAGGGTCTTGATCTGATGGTCCTCCATCCACACCTTGATTGACCTGGTTGTGTGGCATGGAGCATTGTCCTGCTGGAAAAACCAATCCTCAGAGTTGGGGAACATTGTCAGAGCAGAAGGAAGCAAGTTTTCTTCCAGGACAACCTTGTACGTGGCTTGATTCATGAGTCCTTCACAAAGACAAATCTGCCGATTCCAGCCTTGCTGAAACACCCCCAGTTCATTACCGATCCTCCACCAAATTTCACAGTGGGTGCAAGACACTGTGGCTTGTAGGCCTCTCCAGGTCTCCATCTCACCATTAGATGACCAGGTGTTGGGCAAAGCTGAAAATTGGACTCATCAGAGAAGATAACCTTACTCTAGTCCTCTACGGTCCAATCCTTATGGTCTTTTGCAAACCTCAGCCTGGCTCTTCTTTGCTTCTCATTGATGAAGGGCGTTTTCCCAGCTTTGCACGACTTCAGCCCTGCCCCTAGGAGCCTGTTTCGAACCGTCCTCGCTGTGCACTTCACCCCAGCTGCCGTTTGCCATTCTTTTTGTAGGTCACTTGATGTCATCCTACAGTTTTTGAGTGACATTCGAATGAGTTGGCGATCATCCCGGTCAGTGCCAGTCTCTGTTTTTTTTTTTTTGCCAGTTTTCGCCCTCTGCCAGTCTGAAGCTTTGTTGTCCCCAATGTCTGCTGTTTGACCTTGTTCTTATGAATCGCCGTCTTTGAAATTTTAAGGACGGAAGCAACGTGACGCTCACTGTATCCCTCTGCCAGTAAAGCCAGAATTGAACCCTTCTTTTCCTCACTCAAAACTTTTCTTTTCAACTCTTCTGGCATGGTCAATAGTTATTTTTTTGATTCCAATTACTTTTGAGGTACTACTTGCACTGTTTTTGCCATCCAGCTGGTCCTATTGCAAGAGGATAGTGATGACCACAGCAGTGGTTTTTCTACTTTTCCTTATTAAATAAGATTCGGTTCAGGTGATCACCTAATCAGTACCTCACTAAGTAGAATGAGGTGTGCCTGTGTTGGAATTCAACAGACACTGGAATGGAATGGCTGCCATACATGTAGAGATGCTGATTTAATTTTTTTTTGGAGTGGTCTCTTATTTTTTCCCAGAGCTGTATATGTTTGTATATATATATATATATATATATATATATATATATATATATATATATATATATATATATGTATATATATTGTTGTGGTTGACCAAATTCGCAAACCACCATTCAGGTCCCTTTGGTGAGATATCTCTGTAAGTATATGTGTAGTTAGGCCCAAACCCGTTGTTTCGAGGGAATAAATGTCATTCAGTCAGGCTGCGACTCTTCAGGATAGCCGTTTTTCTTTTACTATCTTTATTTTGGACCAGCCGCCATTACAACAACAACCACCAACCACAACGCCGCTTCACAACAACAGCCACGACCTTTACCGTCACAACTCGCCACCATCGCATCCACACCATCTCGCGCCACTCGTGGGCACCGATACTGGACTCATGCAGGGCGCGCACCGAGCAGCGTATTCAAAAACATCACGGACTTTCCGCAGAAAACGGATCAAAAACGACTCACGCCCACTTTTGTTCCGTCCAATCGGTGAGCGAGGGGCGATTTGGCCCCGCCTCCAGGGCGTTGGAGGGCGGTCGCTATATGCAAATACATGGATCAAAAAGCATTCATGCCCACTTTTCCTCGGGCCAATGGGGAGCCAGTTAGAGAGGTGAAGGGTCGGAGGCAGAGGGTCAAGGGTGAAAGAGCGAAGCCACAGGGCTTATATAAACGGCTGCGTTCGTCAGTAAAGTACAGTTGTGCGGAGTTCAAGAGAGTCGTCGGTGGAGCTGGAAAGAAGTGGGAGAAGTCAAGAGTGAAGAGTTGGGACGAGCCAAGAGAGGAGACGGAGAGGGCGAGTAGACTGAGCTGTGGAGAGGTGACGGCGGCGAAGGCGGACGAGGGGGTGCTCGCGTCGGTGCCGGGAGCTGCACAGGGAGAGGCCAGCAACGCGCCCGAGGTCGAGGAGGAGACGCTCGCCGCGGGACCCGAGACAGGGTGATATCCTCCTTCCCCCGAGCATCAGCAACCCCCTCCTGTTTCCCCCCGCGCTGAGATAGTGCGACAAAGGGGGCCCCTTTCCCACCCCCTACCAGACACTGTCCGCGAGGCCCGCGGAGTTGAGGCGCCACCGCCGCTCTGCGTCTCATCATCAGACGGTAGGCCCGACCCGGTCTCGGCCCCAGGCCCCCCTCATCCTGGAGGGTGGTTCTCTTTTCTTTTGCTTTGGGAATATGTGTTGTCGGCGCCGTCTGTGAAGTAAAATTGTATAAGTGTTGCCGTGTGCCCGGTAGTCGGTTAGATCTGCATTGTTGCATTTGCTTTTTGTGTAATATTGCATTGTCTTCTTCTTTTACATGCGCTTATGGTGGAATTGTATATGTGTGCTTTCCGTTCATCGCGAAATAAATGTGCTTCATGTTGAACTGTTTTCCCGCTTCGCTTCGTCTTTTCCTCTATTGAATCCCCATCTTGCTTCACGTAAAGGGTTGGTCGTGGGCTAAAACGCCCGATAATTAATCGAACCGTCGAGGCCGACGAATAACACCGCTCGGTTATCCCGATAGTACGGAACGGGTCGCTTAAAGTGGCCCGTGTCCGAAGTCGACCTGCGGCGAGGTGCGATCGCCCGGTCTACCCTCCGTGTGGGTACTTAGGTAGGTCGAATTTGGCGAGCAACCCTATCCCACGCGGGGGCCGATTGGCACGATCGCGGTGAGACCGAAAGGTCCACCCATGACTCGTTCCCGGCGTTAGTCCGAGAGGGTCACGACTGGATTGTCCGTCCGGTGGGCGACATGCCGCGATTCGAGTTACGTGGCCGTCCGCACGCCGGCGGGCGCGAATCAGCAACACTGGTGTCAGGTCGTGCGATATAAACCCATCGCCCTCCTCGCGGCACTGGTATCGGAGAACGGGAAAACGGGCTCTCCTGTCTCCAATTAAATTCACGGGAATCGGTCCAGGGGTGAGAGGAGCGACCCCCGATTCCCTCCAAATTACGAGCGAGCTAAATTAACCCTTCGCGAGAAATAAGATGGCGTCTCAAGGCGAGCGGGAGCCGGGGGTATTAGAAATGGATGTAGAATGTGTAGAATCCATGGCTCAGGATGAAATCCCCGTGCAGGAAATGTTGGTTGTACAGGAAAACGAACTCGCCCAACTGAACCCAGAGCCCGAAATGGGTGCGGCAGCGGCCGCGGTGTATGACACCTCCCCTCCCCCTCTCCACCAAAACCCTTCCCCAACCCCTGCCGAAACGGCTCACCCAAGCGCACCCGACATGGCCCAGCTATTCACCATGCTGGCAAAAATGAATGCGGAAATGACAGCGAAGATGGATGCGAATGCACAAAAGATGAATGCGGAAATGACAGCGAAGATAAATGCGAACATGAACGAAAGGATGGATGCGAATACACAACAAATAAACGAAAAGATGGATACAAACACAAATGAAATGAGAAACGAAATGAACGGAATGAACAAGCAAATGAAGGAAGAAACTAAAAAGCTGCGAGGTGAGACGCAGAACATGGGCCGATGCCTGCAGGCGGGCATGAAGGCCGTTAGCAGGGAGCTTAAAATGGCGACTCCACGTGTGGGAGCGAACGAGCTGGAAGGGGGTGCAACGGCTGTCGGGCCCGCGGTGGAGGCGGGTGAAAAAATAATTCGGGGGACGTGTTGGGCGAGGGTCGTGACGATGACCGAAAGGGAAAAATTAAATGGGGAGACTAAAACGTGTGAGACGAGACACGAGGTGACGACAAAGGAAATAATAATAGTTGAGACAAGGGAAGAGGTGACTGAGTTGGCAGAGACACGGGAGACGGGAACGATAGAGGGAAGACTGCACGATGAAGACGGGGTAAGTGACGCACACACACACACGGAGGTCGTGGAGGATAATGGGGTTGAGCTCGCGGACTGGGTGGAGGCCCGGTGCGAGCAGCTGGATGGCCTCCTCCAGGAACGAGGGGAGGGAGTCTGCCCCCTTGAGGCGGATCACGACCAGGTGGGTTCGGTCGTGCTCTGCGAGGTTGAGGGGACGAGTGCTGCGAACGGGTGCACGGAGAGCTTGGGGGGTATAGAGGCCCCGGAGACCCTTGTGGGGACACGAATCCCCAGTGTGGTTGTCCCTGTGTGTGTGGTGCAAGGCGTGAGTGCGTCCCCGTGTGTGGTGCAAGGCGTGAGTGCGTCCCCGTGTGTGGAAGCGACCCCGTGTGTGAGTGGAGTGGTGGCGATTGTGCCGGAGTACGTGCTTCCCAGCACGCCGTGTGTGGAAGAGGCCGTGTGTGTGGATGAAACGGCCAGTGTGGATGAGGTACCGCGGGTGAGTGCCCCCGCGTGTGTAAGTGAGGGACGGTGTGTGGATGAAACACCGCGGTTGAGTGCCCGCGTGTGTGAGTGAGGCACGGTGTATGAGTGAGGCACGAGTGAGTGGAAGGCCGCGAGTGAATGGAGCACCACGTGTGAGTGGTATGGCTTATGCAAGGGAGACCGTGTGTGTGAGAGAGCGGTATGTGAGGGAGATGTCGGTTGGCATGCGGGAGCACGCAGCCGCGTCTCCCGGTGTGAATGTAATGGAATGGAGTGTGAGCGTCGTAACACGCGGGAGTGCGTGTGTGGAATGGAGACGACGACGGCGACAGAAGAAAGAATGCCGGGTAGCGGCTGTAGTTGTTTCGGGGACCGTGCCGGGTTCACCCAGCAGTGAGCACAAGGTCCGTGCTGTGCAACGCACGAGGCCCCCACGTGCTCGCTTGCGAGAGTGAAGTCCCGGTCCGGAAACGCCAGCGGTGGATTTGCCGATCCCGCGGACGGACAAAGTTTAGGCAGGATTACGGATTTGGACCGGACGGGTTCTCCACGCGATCGTGTGTGTTAAGCTCCAACGGGCAAAGCACATGTGTTCGCGTGGGGAACCCCTCGAGACGTGGGGCTTGTGTTTTTTTTTTATGCGCACGGTGACGCCATGGCTGCACGTGGGGTTGGAATCCGGCAGGAGGGGTATCCCTGCCGGATGGTACCGTCCAAGGAGGGACGAGGTACACGTGCAGCTGCATGACGTCACGGGCAGGTGCAAAGTGCGCGAGTTGCCGCGCTGGTGATGCGCATGGAAAAAAAAAACAGTAAGCCTCACTTTCGGGTGCACAGGATTCCTGGGCAAGGGGTGGAAGACCCCCTTACCCACGGGGCACAGGATGGAAACTAGTTCGGGGGAAGGGTTAGCTTAGCTAGACCGACTTCATGGGGCAGGGGTAAGTCCTCATGGAGTCCGTGGAATGGATTAGTTAGAGGGATTTTAGCGAGATTTAGGTTGGGAAAGTGATTTTTGGGACATCTGAGGACATGGACAGACTTGTGAATGTGTAGAGGGGACGTAGTTTAGCGACGTAGTGTTAAAAGGAACGTGCTATAGTTTCAGGGACGACGTGGGAGCACGAGTTAGTTGGGGGATGGAGTTAGAAGGATGGCAGAGTTCAGCGGGGTGTGTGTTGAAGAGTGAGGTGAGTACATGTTGAGTGAGTGAGGCCAGCGGGTCTGTGTGAGTGGAGCGAATGGGGAATGCATGGTGCGATGAGTGATTGGGGGGAGGAGTGACTCCCGCCCAAGGGACCCCAGGGTCAGAGTAAAGTGAGTTAGCTGGGTTAGTCAAATTGAAAAATGGAGGTCGTTTTGTTGTTGGTGGGAGTGTAGGCTCGAAACCCGTTTGGAGGGGTGCAGGAGCCCTGTTGACGGGTTGGGAGCGTGGCTGCGAAAGGTGAGTATCGCTGAGTGGGTACCCCGGGCACCAGGCTAGTCGGCCGTGGTAGGCCAAGGGCCCATGGGGGGCCGGGATAGCGTAGTGGGCACGGGTGCGCCTGCTTGGTGCGGGGCCCGGGGCGCCATTAGCCGCGTGGGCAGTGTTGTGGGCACGGGTGACCCTCGGGAAGGGGCCTGGGAAGCCAGCCTGCCACGTGTGCGTTTCAGGGAAGGTGCCATGGGGGGCACTCCCCGGTGTTAGGGAGCTGGTAGGCTCGGAGGCAGTGTAGTGCCCGGGGGTGCCATAGTGGGAGAATCGGCAGAGGGTCGTGCCTGCCAAAGGGAGCCACGTGTCCCAGCCATTAGACCGTGTGAGGGCACGGAGAGAAAATTGGGGGGCGAGGCCCGAAATTGTGAGGACACCAACACAGGCGACGGGAATCTGGGTTGTTAGAACCAATAGTTTAAACGAGAGGCGCTTGTTGAAAGCCCCGGGGTAGTTTAACAGTTAAATAGTTAGGGTAGATTAGGAAGTGTACCCCTCCGCACCATCCATCCCCTCGCTCTCGTTGTGGGCCGCTGGACCCACTTTGGTTATAGATTGCTGAACTCTGGGGAGGCCATTCTGAGGCTTGAATTGGGCCTCGACACAGGACGTTAGCTCTCCCTTATTCCCCTCCGGGAAGGGAACGTAGGGGTTGGGAGTAGGCTAGGTGACAGGATAGGTTAGCCGAACAAGGACAGTACAGGGGGTTAGGGGACGATTTATAGTGGGGAAGTAAAAAAGGAAATTAAAAAATATATATATATAAGTGGGGGCTAAATTGGTTTTTCACAAATTAAGGGAGTGGGTATAGACAATGACAGGCAAAGGCGATAGGTGGGAGGGAGACAGGTAGGTAGGTCCGAGCCCGCCTTCCGAGTGCCAGCACCACCGCACTCCCTCCACCAACCTCCACCGAACGGCAAAGGCTGGCCAGCTTCATCTGCTGGCTGCGTCGCTGCAAGGCAAAGGCCGGCCACTTCATCGGCAGCTGTTGTTTTGCTGCAAGGCCTGTGCCGGCTGGATCGTCTGCAGCTGCTGTGCTGCAAGGCCTCTGCCGGTCGGATTGTCTGCAGCTGCTGTGCTTCAAGGCCTGTGCCGGCCAGTTCATCTGCCGGCTGTGTTTGCCTGCAGCGGCCTTCTTCTGCGGGCTGTGTTTGCCTGCTGCCTTTGCCATGCCATGCCCACTGCCCCTGTTCACCAGCCCCGTTCAATTTTTGCTTTGCCCCCCCCTGTTCATTTCCATGTGCGCCAGGATCCGCAAGGCAACAGTTTGCAAGCTGCGAGAACTGCCCTGTTGGCAGCTACAACACGGGCCTGCAGTGGCGGCCCGTGCACCGTGTTTGTGTCCATCCATCCATCCGTTGTGCTCATTGCGTGTGCCACTTGAGCTGGCACGGAGACTGCGTTTGTGCAGCCCATGCACCGTTGTGGTTCACTGCGTTCAGTTCAAAAGGGAAGGCCTTGGACTGCATGCGAGCAGCCTGGCTCCCTGCTAACTGCTTTCTTTTTGCAGAGTTCAGTGATCCTGGGCCATGGTTTAGTGTAAAATTTGTAAGTTAAGGTTAAGATGTACTGTACATATGAGTGCGCCCCCGGCATGTCTGTCCTCGCGCCGGCAATTTTATTTAAGTCGTCCGTGTGAGTGAGTTTGTTTAGGTAGTTACGCAGCCCTTAGGTTATTTATTTTGGGGACACGAATACCATGAATGTTGCACTCAGGGATCCGTAGGTAAAATGTACTAGGGGAAAACTACACATGATGGTACACGAAAATTTGACGACTCGGGACGAGTCTGTAAAAAGGGGAGGGGGTAGTGTTGTGGTTGACCAAATTCGCAAACCACCATTCAGGTCCCTTAGGTGAGATATCTCTGTAAGTATATGTGTAGTTAGGCCCAAACCCGTTGTTTCGAGGGAATAAATGTCATTCAGTCAGGCTGCGACTCTTCAGGATAGCCGTTTTTCTTTTACTATCTTTATTTTGGACCAGCCGCCATTACAACAACAACCACCAACCACAACGCCGCTTCACAACAACAGCCACGACCTTTACCGTCACAACTCGCCACCATCGCATCCACACCATCTCGCGCCACTCGTGGGCACCGATACTGGACTCGTGCAGGGCGCGCACCGAGCAGCGTATTCAAAAACATCACGGACTTTCCGCAGAAAACGGATCAAAAACGACTCACGCCCACTTTTGTTCCGTCCAATCGGTGAGCGAGGGGCGATTTGGCCCCGCCTCCAGGGCGTTGGAGGGCGGTCGCTATATGCAAATACATGGATCAAAAAGCATTCACGCCCACTTTTCCTCGGGCCAATGGGGAGCCAGTTAGAGAGGTGAAGGGTTGGAGGCAGAGGGTCAAGGGTGAAAGAGCGAAGCCACGGAGCTTATATAAACGGCTGCGTTCGTCAGTAAAGTACAGTTGTGCGGAGTTCAAGAGAGTCGTCGGTGGAGCTGGAAAGAAGTGGGAGAAGTCAAGAGTGAAGAGTTGGGACGAGCCAAGAGAGGAGACGGAGAGGGCGAGTAGACGGAGCTGTGGAGAGGTGACGGCGGCGAAGGCGGACGAGGGGGTGCTCGCGTCGGTGCCGGGAGCTGCACAGGGAGAGGCCAGCAACGCGCCCGAGGTCGAGGAGGAGACGCTCGCCGCGGGACCCGAGACAGGGTGATATCCTCCTTCCCCCGAGCATCAGCAACCCCCTCCTGTTTCTCCCCGCGCTGAGATAGTGCGACAAAGGGGGCCCCTTTCCCACCCCCTACCAGACACTGTCCGCGAGGCCCGCGGAGTTGAGGCGCCACCGCCGCTCTGCGTCTCATCATCAGACGGTAGGCCCGACCCGGTCTCGGCCCCAGGCCCCCCTCATCCTGGAGGGTGGTTCTCTTTTCTTTTGCTTTGGGAATATGTGTTGTCGGCGCCGTCTGTGAAGTAAAATTGTATAAGTGTTGCCGTGTGCCCGGTAGTCGGTTAGATCTGCATTGTTGCATTTGCTTTTTGTGTAATATTGCATTGTCTTCTTCTTTTACATGTGCTTATGGTGGAATTGTATATGTGTGCTTTCCGTTCATCGCGAAATAAATGTGCTTCATGTTGAACTGTTTTCCCGCTTCGCTTCGTCTTTTCCTCTATTGAATCCCCATCTTGCTTCACGTAAAGGGTTGGTCGTGGGCTAAAACGCCCGATAATTAATCGAACCGTCGAGGCCGACGAATAACACCACTCGGTTATCCCGATAGTACGGAACGGGTCGCTTAAAGTGGCCCGTGTCCGAAGTCGACCTGCGGCGAGGTGCGATCGCCCGGTCTACCCTCCGTGTGGGTACTTAGGTAGGTCGAATTTGGCGAGCAACCCTATCCCACGCGGGAGCCGATTGGCACGATCGCGGTGAGACCGAAAGGTCCACCCGTGACTAGTTCCCGGCGTTAGTCCGAGAGGGTCACGACTGGATTGTCCGTCCGGTGGGCGACATGCCGCGATTCGAGTTACGTGGCCGTCTGCACGCCGGCGGGCGCGAATCAGCAACAATATATATATATATATATATATATATATATATATGTATATATATATATGTATATATATGTATATGTATATATATATATATATATA